>NC_057801.1:430408098-430680063 GCF_018294505.1 Triticum aestivum
TTATATCTTTTAGAGCACGGCGGTGGCTTGATTTTGTAGAAATTGTTAATCTCTCATGCTTCACTTATATTATTTTGAGAGTCTCTTAGAACAGCATGGTATTTTCTATGGTTATAAAATTGCTCCTAGAATGATGGGCATCCAAGTTGGGTATAATAAAAACTATCATAGGAAGTGAATTGGATGCTATGATCAATTTGATACTTGATAATTGTTTTGAGATATGGAGGTGGTGATATTAGAGTCATGCTAGTTGGGTGATTATGAATTTAAAGAATGCTTGTGTTGAAGTTGGCAAGTCCCGTAGCATGCACGTATGGTAAAAGTTGTGTAACAAATTTGAAACATGAGGTGTTCTTAGATTGTCATCCTTATGAGTGGCGGTCGGGGATGAGCGATGGTCTTTTCCTACCAATCTATCCCCCTAGGAGCATGCGCTAGTGCTTGGTTTTTGATGACTTGTAGATTTTTGCAATAAGTATATGAGTTCTTGATGACTAATGTTGAGTCCATGGATTATACGCACTCTTACCCTTCCATCATTGCTAGCCTATTCGGTACCGTGCATTGCCCTTTCTCACCTTGAGAGTTGGTGCAAACTTTGCCGGTGCATCCAAACCCCGTGATACGATATGCTCTGTCACACATAAACCTCCTTATATATTCCTCAAAATAGCCACCATACCTACCTATTATGGCATTTCCATAGCCATTCCGAGATATATTGCCATGCAACTTTCCACCGTTCCGTTTATCATGACACGCATCATCATTGTCATATTGCCTTGCATGATCATGTAGTTGACATCGTATTTGTGGCAAAGCCACCATGCATAAATTTTCATACATGTCACTCTTGATTCATTTCCCATCCCGGTACACCGCCGGAGGCATTCATATAGAGTCATATCTTGTTCTAGTTTTGAGTTGTAATTCATGAGTTGTAAATAAATAGAAGTGTGATGATCATCATTATTAGAGCATTGTCCCCAAATAAAAAAAAAGAAGAAAGGCCAAAAATTAAAAAAATAAAGGCCAAGGAAAAAAGGAAGAAAAAAAGGCCAAGGAAAAAAAGGAATAAAAAAAGAAAGGCCAAAAAAAGGCCCAAAAAAAGAAAACAAAAGAAAATAAAAAGGGGGCAACGTTACTATCCTTTTCCACACTTGTGCTTCAAAGTAGCACAATGTTCTTCATATAAGAAAGTCTTTTATGTTCTCACTCTCATATACTAGTGGGAATTTTTCATTATAGAACTTGGCTTGTATATTCCTACGATGGGCTTGCTCAAAATGCCCTAGGTCTTCGTGAGCAAGCAAGTTGGATGCACACACACTTAGTTTCTTTTGTTGAGCTTTCGTACATTTATAGCTCTAGGGCATCCGTTGCATGGTAATCCCTACTCCTCATATTGATATCAATTGATGGGCATCTCCATAGCTCGTTGATTATCCTCGTCAATATGAGACTTTCTCCTTTTTTTTCTTCTCCACACAACCTCCATCATCATATTCTATTCCACCCATAGTGCTATATCCATGGCTCACGCTCATGTATTGCGTGAAAGTTGAAAAAGTTTGAGATTATTGAAGTATGAAACAATTGATTGGCTTGTCATCGGGGGTGTGCAAGATGAGAGCATTTTTGTGTGACGAAAATGAAGCATAGCCTAACTATATGATTTTGTAGGGATGAAATTTCTTTAGCCATGTTATTTTGAGAAGACATGATTGCTTTGATTAGTATGCTTGAAGTATTACTATTTCTTATGTCAATATGAACTTTTATTTTGAATCTTTTGGATCTGAACATTCATGCCACAATAAAGAAAATTACATTGAGAATTATGCTAGGTAGCATTCCACATCAAAAATTCTGTTTTTGTCATTTACCTACTCGAGGACGAGCAGGAATTAAGCTTGGGGATGCTTGATACGTCTCCAACGTATCTATAATTTTTGATTGTTCCATGCTATTATATTACCCGTTTTGGATGTTTATGGGCTTTACTTTACACTTTTATATCATTTTTGGGACTAACCTACTAACCGGAGGCCCAGCCCGAATTGCTGTTTTTTTGCCTATTTCAGTGTTTCAAACAAAAGGAATATCAAACGGAGTCCAAACGGAATGAAACCTTCAGGAGCGATCTTTTTGGAACAAACGTTATCCAGGGGACTTGGAGTGGACGTCAAGCAACAGAGGAGGCGGCCACGAGGGTGCCCGGCGCGCCCCCTACATGTGGGCGCGCCTCCCACCCTTGTGGGCCCCTCGAGCATCCACCGACCTACTTCTTCCTCCGATATATACCCACGTACCCTAAAACCATCAAGGAGCACCACAAAAAACTATTTCCATTGCCGTAACCTTCTGTATCCGCGAGATCCCATCTTGGAGCCTTCTCTGGCGCTCCGCCGGAGGGGGGATCGACCACGGATGGCCTCTACATCATCTCCAAGGCCCTTCCGATGAGTTGTGAGTAGTTTACCACAGACCTTCAGGTCCATAGTTATTAGCTAGATGGCTTCTTGTCTCTCTTTGAATCTCAATACAAAGTTCTCCTCGATCTTCTTGGAGATCTATTCAATGTAACTCTTTTTGCGGTGTGTTTGTCGAGATCCTATGAATTGTGGGTTTATGATCAAGTTTATCTATGAGAAATATTTGAATCTCCTCTGAATTCTTTTATGTGTGAGTAAGTTATCTTTGCAAGTCTCTTCGAATTATCAGTTTGGTTTGGCCTACTAGATTGATCTTTCTTGCAATGGGAGAAGTGCTTAGCTTTGGGTTCAATCTTGCGGTGTCCTTTCCCAGTGATAGCAGGGGCAGCAAGGCACGTATCGTATTGTTGTCATCAAGGATAAAAAGATGGGGTTTATATCATATTGCATGAGTTTATCCCTCTACATCATGTCATCTTTCTTAATGCGTTACTCTGTTCTTATGAACTTAATACTCTAGATGCATGGTGGATAGAGGTCGATGTGTGGAGTAATAGTAGTAGATGCAGGCAGGAGTCGGTCTACTTTTCACGGACATGATGCCTATATACATGATCATGCCTAGATAATCTCATAATTATTCGCTTTTCTATCAATTGCTCGACAGTAATTTGTTCACCCACCGTAATACTTATGCTATCTTGAGAGAAGCCACTAGTGAAACCTATGGTCCCCGGGTAAGTTTACCATCTACTTTTATTTGCATCTTTACTTTTCCAATCTATATCATAAAAATACCAAAAATATATTTATGTTATCATATTATCTCTATCAGATCTCACTTTCGCAAGTGGCCGTGAAGGGATTGACAACCCCTTTATTGTGTTGGTTGCGAGGTTCCTGTTTGTTTGTGTAGGTGCGCGGGACTTTTGAGGAGCCTCCTATTGGATTGATACCTTGGTTCTCAAAAACTGAGGGAAATACTTACGCTACTTTGCTGCATCACCCTTTCCTCTTCAAGGAAAACCAACGCAAGCTCAAGACGTAGCAACTGCCACCTAGCTCTGCACTTGATTCTCCTTCCGTTTTGAGTAAACTTGCGACACCTAAATTTGCTTCTGCTATTAATTCTGATATGTCGCATGTTATTGATGATGCCACTTCTGCTATGCATGATACTTATGATGAAACTACTTCTATGCTTGATAATACTGTGCCACTAGGTGAATTTCTTGATGAACAACTTGCTGGGGCTAGAGAGAATGAAATTATTGAAACTGATAATACTGATGAAAGGATGATGAAGATTCTCCCCCTAGATATGAATTGCCTGTTATGCCTGAGGGTTATGTTATGGATGAAGAAACTTCTAGAGATTTTCTTGCTTGCAATGATAGATCTGATCTTAAGAAATTATTAGCTAAGCTAAAAGAAAAGTCTCTGAATGCTAGAATCAAATATGACCCTGCTTTTGCTACTTCACCTATCTGTGTTACTGATAAGGATTATGATTTCTCTGTCGATCCTGAGATAATTACTTTGGTTGAATCTGATCCTTTTTATGGCTATGAATCTGAAACTGTTGTGGCACATCTTACTAAATTGAATGATATAGCCACCCTATTCACTGATGATGAGAAAACTTTTTACTACTATATCCTTAAATTATTTCTGTTCTCATTAAAGGGTGGTGCTAAAACATGGTTTAATTCTCTTGATCCTGGTTGTGTGCGTAGTCCCCAGGATATGATTTATTACTTCTCTGCTAAATATTTCCCTGTTCATAAGAAACAAGTTGCTTTAAGGGAAATATATAATTTTGTGCAAATTGAAGAAGAGAGTCTCCCACAAGCTTGAGGGAGGCTTCTCCAATTACTTAATGCTTTGCCTGATCATCTTCTCAAGAAAAATGAAATACTTGATATCTTTTATAATGGACTAACCGATGCTTCCAGAGACCACCTGGATAGTTGTGTCGGTTGTGTTTTCAGGGAAAGAACAGTTGATCAAGCTGAATTTTTATTGAATAATATGTTGACTAATGAAAACAATTGGACACTTCCTGAACCAACTCCTAATCCAACTACGAAGAAAAAGGGGTATTCTGTTTCTTAGTCCTGAAGATATGCAAGAGGCAAAGAAACTATGAAAGATAAAGGTATTAAAGCTGAAGATGTTAAGAATTTACCTCCTGTTGAAGAAATACATGGCCTTAGTTTACCACCTATGGAAGAAATACATGGTCTTGATAACCCGACACAGGTAGTAAAGGTAAATTCTCTCTATAGATATGATAAAGTTGAAATCCCGTCAACTAAGTTTGCTAGCCAATGCTTGGATGAGTTTGATGACTTTATGGCTAAACAAGAAAACTTCAATGCTTATGTTGTTAGACAATTGAAACGCAATGCTTATATGATTGAACACTTGAGTGATTCTATGTCTAGAGTTAAAGGTGAACTTAAACTTATTAGTAAACATGCTTCTATGGTTACCACTCAAGTAGAACAAGTGCTTAAAGCTCAAAATGATTTGCTCAATGAATTAAATACTAAGAAAAATGATAATGTTGTTAGAGTTATGACTAGAGGGGGTAAATTGACTCAGGAACCTTTGTATCCTGAGGGCCTCCCTAAGAGAATTGAGCAAGATTCCTAGAAAAATAATGTTGATGCACCTTGTCCTTCTAAAAAGAAGAAAAAGAAAAATGATAGGACTTTGCATGCTTCTAGTGAACATGTTGTAGACACACCTGAGAATCCCAATGATATTTCTATTTCTGATGTTGAAACACAATCTGGTGATGAACATGAACCTAGTGATAATGTTAATGATAAAGTTCATGTTGACGCTCAACCTAGCAATAACACTGATGTAGAGGTTGAACCTGCTGTTGATCTTGATAACCCACACTCAAAGAATCAACGTTATGATAAGAGAGACTTTGTTGCTAGGAAGCACGGTAAAGAAAGAGAACCATGGGTTCAGAAACCCATGCCTTTTCCTCCTAAGCCATCCAAGAAAAAGGATGATGAGGATTTTGAGCGCTTTGCTGAAATGATTAGACCTATCTTTTTACGTATGTGTTTGACTGATATGCTTAAAATGAATCCTTATGCTAAGTACATGAAAGATATTGTTACAAATAAAAGAAAGATAGCGGAAGCTGAAATTTCCACCATGCTTGCTAATTATACTTTGAAGGGTGGAATACCTAAGAAACTTGGAGATCCAGGAGTACCAACTATACCATGCTCCATTAAAAGAAACTATGTTAAAACTGCTTTATGTGATCTTTGAGCCGGTTTTAGTGTTATGCCTCTCTCTTTATATCGTAGACTTGATTTGAATAAGTTCACACCTACTGAAATATCTTTGCAAATGGCCGATAAATCAACTGCTATACCTGTCGGTATTTGTGAGGATGTGCCTGTTGTGGTTGCAAATGTTACTATTTTAACGGACTTTGTTATTCTTGATATTCCCGAGGACGATAGTATGTCGATTATCCTTGCTAGACCCTTTTTGAATACTGCAGGGGCTGTTATTGATTGCAATAAAGGCAATGCCACTTTTCATGTTAATGGTAATGAGCATACGGTACACTTTCCGAGGAAACAACCTCAAGTTCACAGTATCAATTCTATTGGAAAAATTTCAACAATTACTATTGGAGGTTTTGAATTTACTCTTCCTAATGTCAAGAAGAAATATGATATTCTTAGTGTTGGGGATGTACATATCCTCATTGAGGTAACCTAGTGCTATATGAAAATTCTCCAGTTTCATGCGATTCGGAATGAGTTTGTTAACAAGACTTGATAAACCTTGTTAGTGGATTCCTTTTGAGGAGCATGAGAAGGATAACTTAGAAAGCACAACTCTCTGTACCTTCATTTCACTTTCTGTTATTTAGATTAAATAAAGCAAAAATAGTATTTTCTGTCTGTTTTCTGATTTATTAGTGCAATAAAAAAATATCCCGAAAATAAAAGTTCTCCAAATGCCCTGAAAATAAAATATGGTTTTTTTCTAGAATATTTGAGAATATTTGGCACTAAGAACACATCAGGGGGAGCCAGCACCTGTCCATGAGGGTCCAGGGCGCGCCCACCCCCCTGGGGCACGCCCCCTGCCTCGTGGGCCCCTGGTGGCTCCCCTCCACTTATTCCAGCACCCACATACTCCTTATTCCTCCCAAAAAATCACCAACCATCTCAAGCACGAGTTCTAGCTCATCTTGCTGCCATTTTCGATCTCCTTGCTCAAAGCTCCACTCACAAAACTGCTTTGGGGGATTGTTCTTTGGTATGTGACTCCTCTAATGGTCCAATTAGTTTTTGTTTTAATGCTTTATTCATTGCAAATTTTTGCTGCTAAGGTGACCCTGTTCTTGAGCTTGCATGTCAAATTTATATGGTCCCAAGTAGTTCTAATGCATGATATAGTCTCTAGGCACTTGTGGGAGTAGTTGCTATCAATTTTGTTGAGTTTGGTTCACTTTTATTTTAAGTTACTAAAAATTTCAGAAATTTTTCAGAGGAAGAAATATGTTTAGGAAAATATACCAAGGCGGTTCTTCAAGGAAGCAAGGACCGAAGCCCGCAATACGTGAGCCGGACGATGAACCACCGAGGGACGCTCAAGTGCGGCCTTGTGAATGGCCTTCAGAGGAGTTTATGGTCCAAGCAGGCATTAAGGAGTAATTGGACGCATATGTGCGTAACTGAACTCGAGGGCTTCATGCTAGATAAGTGCCCTCAGTACTACCACTTAACTGATTCTTTTGTGAGAAGGTTCAAGTTTATATCTTCACGTAATTCTCACACTGTCCTATTTGATCTTTATAATAAATCTTACCATGGACTTAGAAGATTTTAATACTGCTTGTAAACTCCCGCAATGGGGTAGTGCTAGTGAACCTCGCAAATCTGAATTTAAAGATTTTCTTGCTAGTATCACTATGGGGGAATCTAGAGAAATAACACAAGCTACCATAGGGAGCATTCATTTTCCTTCTATCCATTATTTTGCTCTCTTTATAGGTAGATGCATAAATGGCAAGGACAAGGCATGTCACATGTGTGTTCCAGATCTTAGTGTTCTCATGAGTGCTGTGCTAGGAGATAAACAATATAACTTGGGGGCCATTGTTGCATACAGGTTGCATAATAATAGTTTAATTGGAGACTTGTTTGGTGGGATTTATGCAACCCGTGTGGCTAATTTTCTTGAGATACCCATACATGAAAATGATATGGAGTTGCCTCCCGCTTATTTAGATTATGATTCTATGGTTCGTCATCAGTTTGTTGAGAGGAATGAACAGTTCCTCCAATACCGACTAATCTTTGACAGACGTCACACTGTCCAAGTTTCTCTCCCTGCTCCTAGTTTCTTTGACTTTCAGGCAAAAAGGAGATATATTATAACCAGGGAGGAGGCGAACAAGTACGAGAGGAGGACGGAGGCAGCTTGCCTCCAAGCTGCATCTCGTCAGGCAGTAGCTGCTGCATCTCAGTACGACCCCAGCTACAACTTTGATCCATGGGCATAGACCAACTTAGGCCAAAAGCCTAAGCTTGGAGGAGTACATATTTCTCACCGACATTACATTCATGCTCACACACTCATTCCAGTTGTCGGTGCTCATACTTTTTCATTGTACTATCCATGCTAGTTTATTTTCTTTTCTAAGCCTTCTTCTTGTGTGTTTTAAAAACCTTAAGAAAAAACAAAAAAATAGTTATAGCCTTTAAGCTAGTTTACTTTCCATGCTTATAGTAGTAGTAATTAAAAGAAAACTCAAAAAAAGATTTCTTGTTCTTCTTTTGCTTGTTAGGAGCTTTCCTGTGTAAATAGTTTTATTTTTTTTTCTTTTATTTTCTTTGGGGATCGAGAGGAGAAGACCATAATGAAAATGTTGAAGTGGCTCTTTTATGCATTATTGTTGATTTAACCAAGAGCCCATATTACCCAAGAGCCCATATTACCTTGACTTCTCCCTTGAATTGAATGCTTGCAGATTCCAGCTTAGTCCAATGCACGTGCACTATTATTATTTTCCACACCGTTCGGTCGTGCAAGTGAAAGCCAATAATGACGATATATGATGGACTGGTTGAGATGAGAGAAGCTGGTATGACCTCGACCTATCTTGTTTTTGTAAATATGGTTAGTTCATCGTTCCTGATTCAACCTATTATGAATAAACATGTTTGCAATGACAATTAGATATTATAGTTTCTTACGTCATGCTTAATTAGCTAGAAGTTTATAATGGTTTACCTTGCGTGCCAACATGCTATTAAAATGGTTGTGATGTGGTATGATAGGGTGGTATCCTCCTTTGAATGATACGAGTGACTTTACTTGGCACATGTTCACGCATGTAGTTAAAACAAAATCAACATAGCTTCCACAATACTTATGTTCATGGTGGATTATATCCTACTCATGCTTGCACTCAATGTCTATTAATTTTAATGCATGTTCATGACTGTTGTCACTCTCTAGTTGGTCGCTTCCTAGTCTTTTTCTAGCCTTCACTTGTACTAAGCGGGAATACTGCTTGTGCATCCAAAATCCATAAACCCCAAAGTTATTCCAAATGAGTCCACCATACCTTCCTATATGCGGTATCTACCTGTCGTTCCAAGTAAATTTGTATGTGCCAAACTCTAAACCTTCAAATGAAATTCTATTTTGTATGCTCGAACAACTCATGTATCAACTAGGGATGTTTGTATCTTCCATGCTAGGCGGGTTACTCTCAAGAGGAGTGGACTCCGCTCCTCACTCACGAGAAAATAGCTGGTCACCAGGATGCCCAGTCCCATGCTCAAATCAAATCAAGATAATTGCAAACAAAACTCCCCCAGGATTGTTGTTAGTTGGAGGCACCCGTTGTTTCGGGCAAGCCATGGATTGATGATTGTTGGTGGAGGGGGAGTATAAACTTTACCATTCTGTTTGGGAACCGTCTATAATGTGTGTAGCATGGAAGATATCGAGATCTCTCGGTTGTTATGTTGACAATGAAAGTATGCCGCTCAAAATATTATTTATCTCTATTTCAAAATCGAGCTCTGGCACCTCTACAAATCTCAGCTTCCCTCTGTGAAGGGCCTATCTATTTACTTTTATGTTGAGTCATCATCCTCTTATTAAAAACCACTAGTTGGAGAGCACCGCTATCATTTGCATCCATTACTATTAATTTATATTGAGTATGACTATGAATGGATCTCTTTTACCATGAATTACAATGTTTAGTCAGTCCTTGATCATCAGAGGTGCTCTGCATTTATGTTTTGCGGTCTCAGAAAGGGCTAGCGAGATACCATCTTGTTATATCATATTATGATTGTTTTGAGAAAGTGTTGTCATCCGAGATTTATTATTATTGCTCGCTAGTTGATTATGCCATTGATATGAGTAAACATGAGACCTAAGTGTTATTGTGAATATAATTAGTTCATAATCTTTGCTGAAAACTTGAATGTTGGCTTTACATATTTGCAACAACAAGAGCAAACAGAGTTTGTAAAAGTTTTTCTTTATCACTTTCAGTTTGTCAACTGAATTGCTTGAGGACAAGCAAAGGTTTGAGCTTGGGGAAGTTGATACGTCTCCATCGTATCTACTTTTCCAAACACTTTTGCCCTTGTTTTGGACTCTAACTTGCATGATTTGAATGGAACTAACCCAGACTGACGCTTTTTCAGCAGAATTGCCATGGTGTTATTTTTGTGCAGAAATAAAAGATCTCGGAATGACCTAAAAATCCATGGAGATACATTTTGGAATTAATAAAAAATACTGGCGAAAGAATCAAGGCCAGGGGGCCCACACCCTATCCACGAGGGTGGGGGCGCGCCCTACCCCCCTGGGCGCGCCTCCCTGCCTCGTGGGCCCCCTGATGCTCCACCGACCTCAACTCCAACTCTATATATTCACGTTCGGGGAGAAAAAAATCAGAGAGAAGGATTCATCGCGTTTTACGATACGGAGCCGCCACCAAGCCCTAATCTCTCTCGGGAGGGCTGATCTCGAGTCCGTTCTGGGCTCCGGAGAGGGGAATACGTCGTCATTGTCATCATCAAGCATCCTCCATGAGCAATTTCATGATGCTCACCGCCGTGCGTGAGTAATTCCATCATAGGCTTGCTGGACGGTGATGGGTTGGATGAGATTTACCATGTAATCAAGTTAGTTTTGTTAGGGTTTGATCCCTAGTATCCACTATGTTCTGAGATTGATGTTACTATGACTTTGCTATGCTTAATGCTTGTCACTAGGGCCCGAGTGCCTTGATTTCAGATCTGAACCTATTATGTTTTCATGAATATATGTGAGTTCTTGATCCTATCTTGCAAGTCTATAGTCACCTACTATGTGTTATGATCCGGCAACCCCGAAGTGACAATAATCAGGACCACTCCCGGTGATGACCGTAGTTTGAGGAGTTCATGTATTCACTAAGTGTTAATGCTTTGGTCCGGTACTCTATTAAAAGGAGACATTAATATCCCTTAGTTTCCAATAGGACCCCGCTGCCACGGGAGGGTAGGACAAAAGATGTCATGCAAGTTCTTTTCCATAAGCACGTATAACTATATTCGGAATACATGCCTACATTACATTGATGAACTGGAGCTAGTTATGTGTGACCCTATGTTATAACTATTGCATGGGGAATCGCATCCGACATAATTATCCATCACTGATCCTATGCCTATGAGCTTTTCACATATTGCTCTTTGCTTAGTTACTTTACCGTTGCCGCTCTTACAATTACTACAAAACTGCTACTATTACTTTTTCCATTGTTACTGTTACTTCCATACTAGTTTGCTACTAAATACTTTGTTGTAGATATTAAGTTATCCAGGTGTGGTTGAATTGACAACTCAACTGCTAATACTTGAGAATATTCTTTGGCTCCCCTTGCGCCGAATCAATAAATTTGGGTTGAATACTCTACCCTCGAAAACTGTTGTGATCCCCTATACTTGTGGGTTATCAGTAGGTCCTATGAGGTACAATATGTTTATGAGATTTGATGATGATGAGTAGTTGTGATTATGTCTAGTGACCAACTTGTATGTGATGTCTCATTGATGAAAACGATGATCATGAGGAGGTGTTATATGACAATGATGTATTATGATGATAAGTTGTTAATGATATAATGATGATGATGATGATGATGATGATGATGATGATGATGATGATGATGATGATGATGATATTTATTATACCATTGGCTGAAAGAACCACGGATTAGTTTCAAGTGGATGTCCATCCACTTGAAGCTAGTCCATGATTCTTTCTCCCACTGATGTAATAACTCATTATAATGTAAAATCATTCTCTAAATTGCTGCGGTATGAAAACTTGTATAAAGGTGTATGAATACAACATGAAATAAAAAAGAAATACAGAATAATAGTAGTAGCGCGTGCTAGGAGAAGCACTACTACTAATTACCAGTAGTGCTCATAGTAGAAAGCGCTGCTACTAAGTCGATGTAGCAGTAGCGTGGTCCAACCCACACTGCTGCTAACCTTTAGTTGTAGCGCCTTACTAGTAGCACGGTTCCCCGCGCTACTGATAGGCTTTAAACAGGCGCTACTGCTAGGGTTTTCCCTAGTAGTGTTAGATTAATGTTGCTATGACTCTACTATGCTTAATGCTTGTCACTTTGGGCCCAGGTGCCATGAACTCATATCTGAACCGTTTATGAATTCATCCTTATATCCATGTTTTAGATCCAATCTTGCAACTTATAGTCAACTACTACATGTTATGATCCGACAACCCCGGAGTGAAAACAACTGGGCCCACTCTCGCCGATGACCGTAGTTTGAGGAGTTCATGTATTCACTATGTGTTAATTCTTTGTTTCGGTTCTCTATTAAAAGGAGGCCTTAATATCCCTTAGTTTCCAATATGGACCCCGCTGCCACGGGAGGGTAAGACAAAAGATGTCATGCAAGTTCTTTTAATAAAGCATGTATGACTATTTACGGAATACATGCCTACATTATATTGATGAACTGGAGATAGTGTTGTATCGCCCTAGGTTATGACTGTCACATGATGAATATCATCCAACAAGTCACCAATCCAATGCCTACGAATTTATCTTATATTGTTCTTGCTAAGTTACTACTGTTGCTACTGCTATCGTTACTGCTACAATATCACTGCTATCACTGTTACCGTTACTATTACTACTGCTACTACTATCAAAACTATCAAACTACTTTGCTACTGATCACTTTGCTGCAGATAATTAATCTCCAGGTGTGGTTGAATTGACAACTCAGCTACTAATACCTTCAAATATTCTTTGGTTCCCCTTGTGTCGAAACTATAAATTTGGGTTAAATACTTACCCTCAAAAACTGTTGTGATCCCCTATACTTGTGGGTTATCACCACCCTCTAACAGACTCAGGAAAAACCACGAAAGGAAAAGAACTTTTACCTCACATCTGAATACCCAACCCCCCGCACATCTGGATCACATGCCTCTTATCGTCATTCGGATTTGCTCTCTTTATTGACTAAGATTGGCAAGTGAAGATATGTTTGAACAGACCCCAGTGTGGTCGACATCCCAAGAAATTCTCACACAAAGAAACAAAGGCGGAAAAATAGGCGATGGTGTTGGGAGGAAACTGATGAATCTGAGCCCCAAAGAAATTTAGAAAACCTCGAAAAAAGGATGAGGAGGCAAAGAGAGACCTCAGTCGACATGTGTTGTGAGGAGAACGGGCAGACCCTCCCGAGGCGGGGGCTCAAACTCCCCCTCTGGCAATCTCCTGGAGCCCTCCGCGAGCCAGCCGTCGGTGGTGAGGTTCTCTAGATCCTCCTGGGTGACATTGGAGGGGATCCAATCCCCCGGATCCAACCAGGCGGAAGATTGGAACGCGACACCGACCCCTTCGATGCATTCTTGCCTTTCACCATCTTCTTTGCACACTCTAGGGCTGCGGTCTTGTCCTTCACCATTTTTGTGAAGCTCAAGAGGAAGAGGCTAGGGCACTAGGTGTTTGGGGGAGGCGAGACGGAGAAGAAGAGGAGAACGCAAGGAATGGACTGGCACTGTTCAGGGCAACGGCAGCATCACCTTAAATGGAGCTTCGGTCGAGTGGCTGACGTGCGGGCCCGGGCGATCTTATCGCATCCGGCATCAGCCGTTCGCTCGATACATGGCGAAAAAGGTGGCGCAAAGATCGAGGAGTCTACTCCAACCTTCCCCGCTTACTGCGCCACAATCCGTCCCACGCGCTTCTCCAAATTTCGAATCCCGTGAAATCCGGACACGGCAAGTCAGTCGATCACGCTGAAGATACTCAGATCCAATCTGCTCAGAGCTACACATCAAAGTTCACTCAGAAATTTCTAGAACCCATAATCGATCAAGGTGATTGACGAAGGATTAAATATCAGGCTCGCTGACATGGACTCCTGGGAAATTGTCTCCGGGACATTCAGTCAGACCAAAATCAGTAGCAACCCTTCTTCACTCGACTCTCGGTCCATTCGGGAGCTAATGACGGTGACACGTACCTAGGGTAGGGTCCTAGGCCTAACCTACATGCCCTTCCCAAGGACAGGACACAAGAAGCCAAGGCCTACAAAGTTAAGAGAAAGCTACCGACTGGAATCTTTAAGAAGTGCAATCCACTCGTTGACCCATTTCACTTGGATATCCCAATTCCACTTGACCAGTGTTATTTCACTCGGATGACAAGAGACCACTTGGAAGACAGAATACCTAAGGCCACCTCTGAATGGCAACGGCCAGGCATTCACTCCGTAGCCATTAAGATCATTAATACGGGCGTTACCAGTAACGCTCAGGACTTAAATCTCATTGAACCCCTGTGTAACTGAGGGTTGTGAGGGGCCGGCGCACTCTATATAAGCCACTCCTCCCCTACGGCACAAGGGTTTGCACCCCCTGTAACTTCAACACATTCCAATCGACAAAGCCTCCCGAGGCACCAAGACATAGGGTTGTTACCTTCTCCGTGAGGGGCCTGAACTCGTAAACCTGTGTGTTCACAATCTCGCCGTAGCTAGGGCCTGACCTCTACTCCTACGTACCCCCTACTTCTACTGTCATACTCACTCTCACGACAGCCCGCGCCTTCGAAGCCCAACAAGCAGAAGGAAGATACAAGACGGCAAGGGAGGCAGCTATAAGAGAGGAGTCGACGAGAGAAGACAGTGTGAAGAACGAGTCAAGTAGTTATTTACTCTGCTTTCCCCTTCCCAGCTCCTCCTCCTCCCTTCCCCTTTTCTATATCCAAATTGTATCCAGCAAGCAGAACCATAACAGCCGGTATATTCCGATGATGGGCTTCCTCAAATGCCCGAGGTCTTCATGAGAAAGTAAGTTGGATGCATACCCACTTAGTTTTCTTTTTGAGCTTTCGTACACTTATAGCTCTTAGTGCATTCATTGCATGGCAATCCCTACTCCTTGCATTAACATCAATTGATGGGCATCTCCATAGCCCGTTGATTAGCCTCATCAATGTGATACTTTCTCCTTTTTGTCTTCTCAAAATTATATCCATCACCATACTCTATTCCACCCATAGTGCTATATCCATGGCTTGCGCTTATGTATTGCGTGAGATTTAAAAAATCTGAAGTGCGCTAAAAAGTATGAACTATTTTCTCGTCTTGTAATTGGGTTGTGCATGATAAATACTTTGTGTTAAGAAGACGGATCATGACAAGGCTATATCATTTTGTAGGGATAACGTTCTTAAGCATTGATATTTTGAAATACATGATTGTTTGTCGGTATAACTTATTATTATTATTTTTATGTCAAACTATAGACTATTGCTTTGAATCATTTGGATCTTATTATTCATGCCACAAAAGAGAGATGGCATGATGAACATGATAGGTAGCATTCCACATCAAAAATTCCATTTTTATCATTTACCTACTCGAGGACGAGCAGGAATTAAGCTTGGGGATGCTTGATACGTCTCCAACGCATCTATAATTTTTGATTGTTCCATGATATTATAGTACCAATCTTGGATGTTTATTATGCAATTATATACCATTTTTTGGGACTAACCTATTAACCTAGTGCCCAGTGCCAGTTGTTGTTTTTTGCTTGTTTTTGGCTTTTTAGGAAATGAATATCAAACTGAGTCCAAATGGAGAAAATACTTTGGATTAATTTTTCTGGACCAGAAGAGACCCTAGAAAGTCCAGGAGAAGACCTGACGACCCACGAGGGAGCGACAAGCTCGGGAGGCACACCCCAGGGGCCCCCAGGCTTGTGGGCCCTCCTGGAACCTCTTGACCTAACTCCTCATCTATAAACTCACAAATATTCCCCTGACATCACAGAGCCACCCAAAATACTTTTTCCACCGCCGCAAGTTTTTGTTCTCGGGAGATCCCATCTGTACGTCTTCTCTGGTACTCTGCCGAAGGGGCAATCAACCACAGAGGGGCTCTACATCAACCTTGCTTCCCTTCCGATTATGTGTGAGTAGTTTACCACAGACCTACGGGTCCATAGCTAGTAGCTAGATGGCTTCTTCTCTCTCTTTGATCTTCAATACAATGTTCTCCTCGATGTTCTTAGAGATCTATTCGATGTAATCACTTTTTGTGATGTGTTTGTTGGGATCCGATGAACTATGAGTTTATGATTAGATTAGCCATGAATATTATTTCAGTCTTCTCTGAACTCTTTTATGCATGATTGTTATAGCTTTGTATTTCTTTCCAATCTATTGATTTGGTTTAGCCAACAAGATTGATTTTTGTTGCAATGGGAGAGGTGCTTTATGATGGGCCCAATCTTGTGGTAATATATATCCCAGTGACAGAAAGGGACAAGACACGTATTTGTGTTGTTGCCATTAAGGATAAAATGATGGGGTTTATTCATGCGTGAGTTTACTTTGTTTACATCATGTCATCTTGCTTAAGGCGTTACTCCGTTCTTTATGAACTTAATACTCTAGATGCATGTTGGATAGCGGTCGATGTGTGGAGTAATAATAGTAGATGCAGTCAGGAGTCGTTCTACTTGTCTCGGACGAGATGCCTATATACATGATCGTTGCCTTGGATATCGTCATGATTATTTGCTTTTCTATCAATTGCCCAACAATAATATGTTTACCCGCCGTATGCTATTTTCAAGAGAGAAGCCTCTAGTGAAAACTATGACCATAGGGTCTACTTTTATCATATATTAAAATCCAAAAATACCTTGCTGCAATTTTATTTGCTTTATTTTATTTTATGTTTTATTTATCTATCTATCACTACGGGATTTGATCCTTGCAATTAACCGCCGAGGGATTGACAACCCCTTGTTCGCGTTGGGTGCAAGTATTTGTTATTTTGTATGTAGGTACTGCTAACGAGGTGTTGCTTGGTTCTCCTACAGGATTGATGACCTTGGTTCTTAACTAAGCGAAATAATTATCTCTACTGTACGCATCATCCTCTCCTCTTCGAGGAAATCCCAACGCAACACGCAAGTAGCAGCAATCCTAAGGGCATCTCCAACGGCAACCCACAAATTTCCTCCCGCATCCGTCCGTGGATAGGGGGACCAGTCCGCGGACATGGATGCATGAGGCCGCCATCCAAAGCTGCCCGCATACATTTCAAACACTTTATGAATCTACCGGATGAAATTCATGTAAACACAACCAGATTTCACATAAACATGACGGTTTTCATGCAAACACGGCGGATTTTCATTACATTTCAGCATTTAGAACAAAGTAAAAACCGACCAGACCCTAAACCTATCCTACGACGGTGGTGCCCCGCATCGAAGGTCGTGTCATCCTTCATCCGCCATCTCCATGAGCACCAATAATAAGACCCATGAAGTGAAAGTGCGATCTCCGGCGAGGAAGAGTAGAACACAGGAGACAGACTGTCCCACGTGGTACACAAGGCCCTTCCACCTTCCATGGCCTACTCGTCCTTGGAGGAGTCTACGACCTGTCCGTCGCTGGTGGACGTGATGTCCACGATGGAAATGGTGGCGTCAGCGCTGTCGTCGTCCTACAGGGCTGCGTGATAGTTCGTATGCGGAGCGTAGGAGGCGCATCAAGCCTTGTTCTCCTCTGTGATCGCCTGCAGCTAGCGTTGTTCTCCTCCGCGATTGCCTGCAGCTGCGTCTCCGTGGTGGCCGCTTCCTAGTGAGCGGCAGCTTGAACGTGGACGGCATCATAGATGGCACACTGTTCTGCGATCATGGCCGCCACAGCCTCCTTGATCGCACGCTCGTCGTAGATCTGGCCCACCGCCAGCCGGTGCTGCTCCAGGAGGAACATGTTGTACTGATGTTCCTCATGCGCCTGCTGGAACACCGACAAAGGTGCTGCTCCATGGTGGTATTGTAGTGCGTCTGCGCTTGCTACATGGTGAAGCCGGCGTACATAGGAGGCGCGGGAGCCGGGGCGGTGTTGTCGGTGCCCGTCTCCATCGTGGGGTCGTTGTAACACCCCCCCCCGTGTCAAGCTCCAGTAATCTCCCCCCCCCCCTAATAGTGCCATGTCATCACCTTTTCGCTAATCCATTTATCACTTGATCAAAATTCAAATCAAACTCAAATTTAAAATAAAGTAAAAATAATATTTAATCAAACATAAAAATAAAAATGTTCATTGTATTACAAATAATCAATGAGTAATTTTCATGGTTAAACCAACTTTTTATAAAGTGTTTAAGTGCCCTAAAATAATTAAACCAGGGGCCAAAACAATATTTTAATTGCCTTTTAAATTATATAAAATCCCAAATTAATTCAGAGGCCCACTAAAATTTTGTGGCAGTGACTAACTTTTCATCACTAATATTGGACCAAGTTTCATAATTTATAAAACTAGGTTGCAATTAAAAATAAAGTCAAATAGGAAAGAAATAAAAGGAAATAGAAAAAAAGGAAAATTGCACTATGCACTTGGGCCCAAGTGCACAGTACAGCCGGCCTAGTCCACCCCAGCCCACCACTATGTCCCCTTCTACCTCTCATCGTGGACACAGCTCCTCCGTCCAGAGCGCAGATGCAGCACGCGGTGGTGATCCTACAGCTCGAGGAGGGTTAAGATCAAGCCCCGAGCACCTCTCTCTCTCAGATACTACTCGGCGATCGCTCTCTCACAAGGAGGCGAGGAGAGGATATTCGGGTAGGATTATGCTATACGATGATACTTGTCACCATTCCAGCTACTCTCTTCTACTGCTTCAAGATGGTGGCTGCTAGTAGACATTGTCTTCGATAGGACTGGCATCTCCTCCTTTATTCTGGCATTCTGCGGTTTAGTCCACAGAAACTACCCCTTTTATTAATACAGATGCATATGTAGTGTAGATCTGATGTAAGTCTTGCGAGTACGTAAGATGGGTACTCGCGGTTGCTTTGCTACCTCTTTTTTCCCTATACTTGAATGTTGCGATCAAATGGCGGGTCCCAGGAGATAGATGCCACCGTCGATGACTACTACTATCCTGGGTGCCTACTACTACGTGGAGACCGCCGATGACCAGGAGCAGTTAGGAGGCTCCCAGGTAGGAGGCCTTGCCTTTTCGATCATTGTTGCTTTTGTGCTAGCCTTATTAAGGCGGACTTGTTTACTTATGTCTGTACTCAGATATTGTTGCTTCTGCTGACTCATTTGTATTCGAGCCCTCGAGGCCCCTGGCTTGTAATATAAAGCTTGTATGACTCAATTTGTGTTTAGAGTTGTGTTGTGATATCTTCCTGTGAGTCATTGATCTTGACCGTGCACATTTGTGTGTATGCTTAGTGCATGATTGAATCGGGGGCGTCATAGTCATCCTCGCCGTCGAAGACCTCGGGCAAGCTAGCCGGCAAGCCGGCCTCAATCTGCCTGGCACGATGACTCTGCCAGGTGGCGGCAAGGGCGGCCAGCGCGTGCTTCATCTCAGTGGAAAGGCTCTCCCATAGAGCTTCGCCAGCTACAGTCATGGCGGGTTCAGTGCAAGGGAGGAGGATGGGGAGCGGCTTGTGTTGTGGAGTGGATGGTCGGGTGTGGCCACCTTTAAATAGCGGATTCCGGCGAGGCCATGCATCCGAGTGCGTCAATGCACGACGTTGGAGTGGGTTTCTCGGTCGGCGAGCCTGCTTAATGGGGGCATATGGACGGACGTGGCATTCAACGGCCGTGGTAGATATCTGTCCCGTTCCATCTAGTCACACGTCTTCGGCATTGAACAGGCGCCGACACCGTAGGCACGTCACGGGCGGCGCCCTCGGCTGACACACCGTTTCAATGGCGGAGGCGGTGAGAGGTCGCGTTTGCCCTGAACCATTTTAATATGGAGAGATGCGATCTACAGTGGCATGAATGCGGGCAGCTGGCGCCGGGCAGGAACGTGCGCGGGGGAGGGAAGAGGGGTATGGGTGGGCCAGGGCAGCCAGAAGCGGGCTTGGTGGTGGTCTAGACTCCGGCAAAACCACGCTTGTCTCCGGATTGCGAAAAATATGTCCAGACCATGTCGTGGACCGATACATGACCGTGCTGGATGGGTTCCGCAGTCCGGACCGCTGGACGTCACCCCGGGCATAAAAACTAAAGACCGAAGACCGAAACCGAAAAGACCGAGACCGAACCCAAAAAGACCGAATTAGAAAAGACCGAATAAAAAACAGTCTGTGCAAATAGAAGACCGAACTTTTTATTGACATTCAACACCTCCTTTATTAATTAGCTACAATAGTAGCATCAGAAACAATCAGGGGGATAACCTCCCCCGGGGCTGTATCCAGCCAAACACCAGGAGGATTGAATTTAACTGCTCTAGCTAACTCATGAGCTACTTTATTGTTTTCTCTACAGCAGTGTTCAAAGATGATATGAGTAAAATCTAAGGACATAAAAAAACAGTCATCAAAGATGGCACTGGCAACCGAAGAAGAACTCCCTTCTTTAAGCGCGCTGATGACCTCAAGACTATCCGAATTTACCTCGATCTTGTTGCATCCAGCGGCACGGGCTAGATTCAAGCCAAACCTTACTGCAATTGCTTCTGCGGTAATTGCATCATAGCATATGTTCAGTTTTTCATTGGCCGCTGCCACGAAATTACCATTGTGGTCTCTAATGATAGCCCCCACAGATCCCTCCAGCGAATCATGGTCGAACCCCGCATCCACATTCAGCTTGACGTACCCATTCCTTGGCCTCATCCAGCCACCCTGTCGGATCTTTGGTTTTGGAGAATAAGCATTAATATAGTTAGCAGCAAGTGATCTCACCGCTACACCGATCTGTGAAGCATTAAGCTTTAACCCTCCGTGTGTTAGCTTTCTTCTTTCCCACCACAAAAACCAGCAGCAAGTGGCATTGTTTCTCTGAATTTGGGGAGTCCCAACACATGGATATGATTATCTGGAAGATTGAGAAGGAATTCTAAAGTTACTTCCCCAGATCTGTCCAAAACCAGGGCTTTAGTGGTTACCTTATGCAATCCAAGCAGCTTCCAAACCTCAGTGGCGACTGGGCACTCAAACAACAAGTGTCAAATGGTCTCAGGGCCTAGGTTGCAAGAAGGACAGTGGGCTTTTATCTTGATATGTCTATCCGCCAATAACGCCCGGCATGGAATAGCGCTGTGGATCACTCTCCAAACAAATTTTTTAATTTTTGCAGGACAATTCAGCCCCCAAAGAGATTTCCAAGTGGGTTTAGGCGCTGATGAGCTACAGCCAGCTTGCAGATGGTGACCAAACTGGGCCTCCCAAATAGCATGATATGCAGATCTTACCGAGAAACCCCCTGTCTTTGTCAAGCTCCATGCCAAGAAGTCTGATATTTCATATATAGGCAGTGGGATAGCAAGTATTCTCTGGGCATCAACATGACAAAAAGTTTGGTACACAAGCTGCTTATCCCACTCCCCGATGCAGGATCAATTAGCTCAGATACACGGGATAACAAGTGGTTACCTCTAGGAGAGATAACTTTTTTAGATGGTGATTGTGGGATCCAGCAATCTTCCCAAATTTTAATTTTTTGTCCATCGCCCACTCTCCAGATTATGCCGTGCTTCAAGATTTCCACTCCTGCCATTATACTTTGCCATGTGTAGGAGGCCTTCTTCCTCAACCCCACATTCATAAGATCGTCATTTGGATAATACTTTGCTTTGAGAATCTTTGCACATAGTGACTCAGGATCATCAATAAGCCTCCATGCTTGTTTTGCCAATAGAGCCAGATTGAAGCAATGAATGTCTCGAAAACCCATACCTCCTCTGCTCTTCGGTATGCACATCTTCCACCAAGCAAACCAGTGCATTCTCTTGTGTGACGCATCATCACCCCACCAAAAACGTGATATCGCATCTGTGATTCCTTTGCAAAAATTTTTAGGAATTTTGAAGACCGACATCGCATAAGATGGTATGGCTTGTGCAACAGACTTAATAAGCACTTCCTTACCTCCAGAAGAAATGCACTTTTCTTTCCATCCAGTAAGTCTCAAGATTAAATGATTAATCAAATATTGGAAGCTGTCCCTTTTATCCAAACCCAGGGTAGCAGGCAAACCCAAGTACTTATCATTGATGGCCTCTGTCATTATATTAAGTGTGCCACAAACCTGAGCCTTCATGTTAACATCTGTGCTAGGACTGAAGAAAATGCTTGATTTATCCACACTTACTAGCTGACCTAAGGCACCACAGTATAACTCTAGTAGTGATTTCAAACAAGTGGCATTTTGTACATTAGCTTTCATGAGAATTAACGAATCATCAGCAAATAAGAGGTTGGTGACCGACGGTGCATCACGACAAACCTTAACTCCCACTAACTCTCCTGACTGCTCTGCATGATTTAACAAGGCTGTAAGTCCCTCTGTAGATAGCAGGAATAAATATGGTGACAAGGGATCTCCCTGGCAAAGTCCACGAGAAGGTTTGATCGTTTCCGATTCAACTGAACTATATCTCACTTTGTACTCCACCGAAGACACACATGCCATTATCATTCTGACCCAATCAGGTTTGAAACCCAGTTTTAGCAAGATTGCTTCCAAGAACACCCACTCAACATGGTCATAGGCTTTGTGCATATCTAGTTTTACCGCACACCAGCCCTCCTTGCCCGCTCTTCTCTGTTTAATAGCATGGAGACTTTCATATGCAATCAGAACATTATCGGTAATAAGCCTCCCTGGGACAAAGGCACTTTGTGTAGGACTTATAATTTCTGGAAGTACATTTTTTAGCCTAGCAGCAATCATCTTAGAGATAGTTTTGTAGACCACCTTGCATAAGCTTATAGGTCTAAACTGTGAGACTTTCTCAGGTATATTTACCTTAGGAATCATTACAATGATAGTGTCATTCCAACCACGTGGCACCTCATGAGAGTTGACTGCATTTAACACCTCCATGACTACATCGTCCCCAAGCATTGGCCATAAACTTTTGTAAAAGACTGCATGTAAACCATCCGGCCCTAGTGCTTTAAAATCACCAATGGAGAATAGAGCCTTACTAACCTCCTCAACCGTGTAAGGTGCCATAAGAGCATCATTCATAGGATCTGTTACTCTTTGTTTCACTAAAAACAACACATTATGGTCCCGATTTTGAACCTGCGAAGTGAATAGCTCAGTGAAGTATCCGGATATAATGGTCTTTATATCATCATCATTTTCTTTCCACACTCCTGTATCGTCTAGTAGTTTTTTAATGCAGTTCCTTTTCTTCAGCGCTGCTGCTGCTCTGTGAAAGAAAGTTGTGTTCCGGTCGCCATGAAGTAGCCAGTTAGCGCGCCCACACTGGAGCCATATCATCTCCTCCTGATCCAACATGTTCTCAATAAGAACCTGAAGCTCTTTCATCTTTTGCCGCGCTTCAAAAGTATTAGGACCACACCTTAGTTTCTCTATTTCCTTCTTAAGCTTGTTTATTCTCTTCTTCGGGCTCTTGAGTGTCTCTCGATCCCATTCAAGCAGGTCAGTGAGAACTGCGTTAGTTCGGACAGAAAGCGGGGGACCTAACCCTGCCAATTTGGCCCGTTCCCACGCCGAACTAATGATCTCATTTACTGTCTCTTCGTTTAGCCAGTGCGCTTCAAACATACGGTTGCGCTTCTGCTGTAGACCCATCATTGGTTTATAATATTCAGTGTCAAGGAGAATCGGCCTGTGATCTGAATTTATATGATGCTCATGTACCAAGCCTGCATACGGAAATTTTCTTGCCCATAACTCATTGCATAAGGCCCTATCGAGCCTCTCTCTAATAGGCCCCCGACTCCAAGTGAACAAGTCTCCTATCACCATGACCTCTTGCAAGCCACAATCATCAATACAATCTCTGAACTCCTGCATGTAGTGTTGAGGCCGAATATTACCTCCTTCTTTCTCACTTGTAGTGATTATTTCATTAAAATCACCAAGCACTAACCAAGGCCCCGCATTGTTATTATGAAGATCACACAAGCATGTCCACGAGAGGTGCTTCCTTTCCCAAATTGGTTCCCCATAGAACCCAGTTAGCCGCCATGATGGATTGTCACCATCCATCACTATGCCGTCAATAAAATTGTCGGAAGAGTAATTCAAGACCACTTCATTAACTGAATTATAAAAGAGCACAAGTCCACCAGAACGGCCATCACTGCCCACCAAGTGAAAGAAATCGAAACCTAGCTTAACCCTCAATCCTACTGCCTTATCCTTATTTAAATGTGATTCTGATAAAAAAATTACATCCGCTTTCACACGCCCTGGAGCTCCAAGAGCTCTCGAACTGCCGTAGACGAAAGCATTCCACGACAGTTCCATGCTAAGGTTTTCATTGCTTCCGGCGATCCCCCTGCTCGGAGGTCGCCGATGTATTATCAGATTTTTTTTTGTAACTGCCTCTCCATCTGTTCCTTTTAGCTTCTTCCTGTTCAGACTTTTTTGCGGCGTGCCCCCATCAACCAAGGGCTCTTCTTCACTTCCCTCAAAATGCTGAGCAATCACAACTGTATTACCCACTGGAATTAGTTCCGTACTCTGATCCAGAGGATCATTCGTCAGGCCCCTCGATGTCGAGTCATGAGCATCCCTCTTCCACAACCCAAGGGAATCTTCATGCTGTTGGTCAGTCATCAACGATGACGTCCCTATAATGGCCGCTTGGTCCATTTGGGCATTAAACCTCCAGCTTCTATTGTGATCATAATTTGATAGTATACCTTCGCCCAAAACAGGGGCCTCAGATTAATTCACCACGTTCTCATGTTCTGTGTCCCTTGGGTTTTGTCCACGGCCACTGAAATTATTTTCCCTCCTCCCATGGCCTCGGCCTCGACCACCTGACATTTCAGGCACCTCACCACGATTAGCAGCACCAGGTCTACCTCCTCTAGCCCCTCTTCTAGAAGCAAGAATGAACGGAACCCACTCAAATTTTGTGGCATCATGCTCTCCTGATCCACACTCTTCATACCAGTGTCCCATCATACCGCACTCATAACAAAAGGTTGGTAGTTTCTCAAACTTCACACTGTAAGGTTCAGCTACACCCGCCTTGGTAAAGCTGACTACTCTTGTTAATTGTTTGCTTACATCCAGCCTTACTCTTACTCTTATAACTCGCCAACAAAACCATTAGGGAGCGTAACCTAGACCGCTTGTACTTCGCCAATGCGACTCGCCAGGTTTTCCAGAAAGCTTTTGTTTTTCAGAACTCCATCTGGCAGTTTGTGAATTTGCGCGCAGGTTTCCAACCGATCAAGTTTTACCTTTTCTGGCTTGGAGAAACCATCATACTCAACAAGAATTAAAGCATGACCTTTGAAATCCCAGGGGCCCTGATGCATGGCCTTGTTCCAATCACCCAAGCAGTTGAATTGGATAGAGTAGAGGTTAGGATTTATCCTCCTCCAAATTACTTCATTTGCTGGATTCCATGCCGCACGCATGTCACCAATGAGAGCGCTCTGACTAAACGATTTGGTCGTCAGAAGGCGTCCAATCGCAAGCCACTTTGGTCTGACTTCCTCTGTATCAATCTCATCTTCCCAAACCAAATCATCAAGTTCATCCTCCTGCAGGGTTAGGCGATCTAGTAGATCGATGGTACTATCAACTCCCGGACCCTTGGGCGCTTCTTCATCCACCTGACTAGCCATGCCTCCCAGCGAACTAGCAGAACAACCAACGAAGACTCTTCTGTAACCCTAGCAACACCTTGCTCCCCACCAAGGCCGGGTAGGCGAACCAGTCGCCCCTTGGTTCAGCCCAAGCGAGAGGGAAGGGTGTAGCGTAGGGGAGAAGGGAGAGAGATCGGCTTTCGCCGGAAGAAACGATACTCACGGCGCAGATCGTCGGAGGACTGGAAAACCCTAGGCCGCCACCGAGGGGATAATAGAAGACCGAACTAGTATCGGTCTGATCGATCATGCTACGTTTAGGACCGAATAGCCCGTATAGACCGAATAATAAAAGCCCATGCTAAGGCCCGTCCGGCCAGCCCAATGGTCACGCACTAGACCCAACTACAGAGTAGAGTACACGGCCTTGCATCTTCACATCCCGATTCACAGAAACCACTCGCAGCCAATCTCTCGTTCTCCCACTACTAACCCTAGCCGCCGCCTGCTGCTTGCCTCGATGCGCGCCGCACGCCCCTGTACGAAGACCGGTGCCCGAGCGGCGGCCCTGGCCGGTGAAGACCGGCGCCTGAGTGGCGGCCTTGGCAGGTGAAGACGGGCGCCGCTAGCGGCGGCCCTGAGCCCCTGACCGTGAAGACTGTCGCCCTGCGCCGCCACCAACCCCAATCTCCCATCGGTCGCTCCACCGCCTACGACGCGGCCGTCCGCCGCAGATGCTCCACCTCCTGACGACCAGTACAACCACTGCAGTTCGTCACTACTCACCACTACCCGTCCTCTTCCACACGGTTCGTCCGCCGTCGGTGCTCCACCTCCCGACGACCTGCCCACTTTCGGTTCTCCACATCGCAGCTGAAGGTGAGCTACCCCACCTCTTTGTAATCCTGTGAGCGCTCCTGCAGAATGTGTTTTGTAGGCAGTACATGCCCTTGCTTTTTGTGTCAAATGTTAGCACTTGGGGACAACAAATAGAACACTGTATTTGTGCTTGTTTTGTGTCAAATGTCAGCAGCTTCAATACTTGATACTGCATACACAGTAATGCATTTGTGCTTGTTTCCTGAAACTAGATATATACATGGTGTATATTTATGCCCTTGCTTGTTTTGTGCTTGTTTCCAATGTTCTCTTTTTTATAGATGTTTTCTGAACATGATGAGGAACTGAATGAGAATGAAGATGCATTTATGAGTGTAGAGGTAGATGTAGAAGCAGCAGCTGAAGAAGCAGGAGACGAATCCGTCTTACATAGTAGTATTATTGACGATGAAGTTGCCGAACAAACAGTTGTCGAAGGTGCCAATCTAGAAGCTGCTCAAGATGGCAAGCCAATTGAAGCTGAATCATGAATCTTCTTACTTTGTGTCATATGAATCTTGTTACTTGCTCTTGAATGTAAACATGTACTGGTACTTTGTTACTTGCTGTTGCATATAAACATGTATTGGTACTTTCTGCTCTCAAATATAAACATGTATTGGTACTGGAAGTAACATGAATATGAGTTGTACCAAATTAATTTGGTCTATTTGGTCGGGACCGAAGACCGAATAGTGAAGAACCGAAAAGACCGAAATTATTTTGGTCTTCAATTCTGGAAGACCGAATTATTGGAAGACCGAAAAGACCGAACCGAAAAGACCAAACGCCCGGGGCCTGGACGTATATGGACGGTTTGCGGGTCGGTGTTGGAGATGCCCTAACATCGTTTCAATTATTTCGTTTCTTACAAATTCGCCAACTAATGGATGTAAGAATTTTCATTGATATCTATCTTTGTTTTGAACTGATTTATCTAGCAGTTTGCCACAAAATAAAAAAAAAATAGCACGCGCAGTTGTACGGGTGAGTGATCAGTTTTAGAAATTACTAATAGTTTGTTTATCTTTTTATAAAAGCTCATTTCCACGTGGTGATGCCCAGTCCAATACCATGACACCAAACGAGCTCGATGGAGTTACGATGTCGCCAAAATGAGCTCATCCTGTCAACGTTCCGCGCACAAGTCGCTCCACACGGTGCCAGGTCACTCTGCGAACCTTGTTAAAACATCAGACCCACGTACACGATGGTCTCGGGGCAGGAACGGGGCTCCAGCGCAAGGGAAAGGCTTCGCCATGGCTAGCTACTTTCCTCACATCTGGCTCCCACGACGTCCGTGGAGCAGCACCGCACCAGTTCATATCTCGGGCTTGGAATTTCTACACGAGAATCACAGGGTACACATACATACTGGACTATATTCTTTTACCGAATGCTCTTTTCTGTTCCGTACATGTGTTAATTTTGTAGAGAACTAGTAGTGGTATGGTATCGGTATGGCAGTCCGGCTGCATGGAGTAGTCTCGGAGATCCTCCTTCCCATTCCTCCGCCCAGCTAGCCGTCCCATGATTGACCCCTTCCCCCACAGTGCCTGAAATTCTGACTTTGGAGCTGAGAGCAGATGCTTACGGGGTTAATTTGTCAGTCTTCTATTTGAATGTGCATCTTGATCTCATGTAGTCCACCGCGATACCATACGGGTATCTGCGCGAGAAACTGAAACCGGTACCATTTCAAAATTACCCCATGAGAACCTGAAAACCAACTAGTATGATGCAAATAGTGATTAGAGAACTAACAATTGCAAAAAAAAAAACCAGAAAAACTGGCGATAGAAAATAGGAGAGAAAACTTAGACAGGAAAAGGTGAAGAAAAAAATAGAAAGGATAAATTGGCGTACTGCACTCGCTCGAGGGCAAGGGACGATTACAAGTAATTCAAAGTCTGAGGAACAGTTATGGAGCCGACTTTGAAAGCTAAATGTTGGGCCGAAAGTGTGGGTTTTCTGGTGTGGCTACACTGAAGCATCGACCCATGAAAGGGCTGAGCAGGTGTAATATTTGCCTCCCAATGGAGATTTTTTTTTTGAAACGGAGGCAAAAGCTTTGCCTCATCTCATGAAAAAGGAGGGGAGTAACAGAGGTCATATGAGGGTCATTACTCCTCCACAAATAAAAAGTTAAGCCTACTCTCGCGGCATCAAAGAACCCAAGTGCCTAGCCCCAGCGATGATCCAGTTCTTCGCCTCTGCCTTAATGCCTCCGACCACCACAGTTGGCAGCCTACATGTTTGTTGAAAAACTCTTGAGTTTCTCTCTTTCCAGACCTCCCAAGAAACAAGCATGATAAGAGAAGACACCGCTTTCCGCCTATGACCATGAGTGAGAACCACCGAAGTCCACCACTCACTGACGGAGGGTATTCCGGCCTATGTCGCTACATCCAACTCCGGCGCGTCCACCCAAGCTTTGACCGCATTCCAAATAATGAGTGGAGAACCTACATTTGAAGAGGAGATGCATAGCAGTCTCCAGCTCCCTCTTGCAAAGCTGGCATAAGTTGCAGTTTGGCCAACCTCTCCGCTGTAGTCGATCGGCGGTCCAGACCCTATCCTTGATGACAAGCCAGGCAAAGAATTTGCACTTAGGCGGTGCCCAACTATTCCACACCATCTTGGGCATGGGTGAGATGATAGAGCCCTCGAACTGGGCCTTGTAAGCCGAGGCCGCGGAGTAGAGCACGTTGGCGGCAATGTTCCATCTGATGTCGTCAGCAACGTTGTCATGTAAGTGCACCTCTTAAATCTTCTCCCAGAGGCCACAAAATTGCTCGATGTGCTCCACCAAGAGGCCTCCCAAAAGGTTGATCCACCGGATCCAATTGTTTTCAAGCAAGGCCTTCTTCACACAGATTTGTTCTTGTTGGCAAAGATCTCGAAGACCAGAGGTGCGAGATCTTTGGGCTTCTTTCCATCGAGCCATGGAGAATGCCAAAACCGGGCCTTCCGACCATCCCCCACGGTGATGGTCGTTACGGCATAGAAGAGGGCTCTGTCAGTGGAGCCACAAGGGTTTCCTTATCTTACCCACGCCCGTTGCGGCTCCTTCCACCCATAGCAAAGCCAACGAAGTCGCAGGGCCCGAGCATACATGCGGAAGTCAAGGATACCGAGTCCACCAAGACGTTCTGGCCTACAAACCAGCCGCCAGATGACCTTGCACTGTCCTCTAGACACTTGATACTTGCAATAGTGTCATGTGAACACGATAGCGATTCTGGACTGGATCAAAACCGGACTTGATCAAAACCTTCTTTGCCTGGCCTATCCGGAGGTTTTCGCTCAATCCATTAGGAAGAACAGATCGGTTCAGAAAGCGCTGCACGAAGACCGGCGGATCCTCGATCTTCGCCACACAACCACGACAACATCATGCATCTTGTACTCCAATTGGCAAGGGAGATTCAAAGCGTTGGGATCATGATGGAAGATGGGAGGGAGGATGTGATCAGATGGACTTTGAGCAGCTCTGGTCAGTACTCTGCGCATTCTGCCTACAACGTGTAGTTCGACGACATCTCAACGACAACAATCAACTTCAGAGGATCAATCAAGAAGGTTGGGCACCCGACAAGACCAAAATGTTCATCTGGCTGCTGCGCCTGGAGAGGCTATGGTGTATTGACCGGCTGCAGCGCAGAGGTTGGGGCAACAACTACTTCTGTCAGTTGTGCATGGGGAACCTCGGGACCTCTTCACACCTCTTCTGGGAGTGCCCTCTCGCCATCTAAGTGTGGAACAAGGTGGCCACCAAGTGTGGATGCAGCGCCCTGGCAAGCAGCAGCTGGAGCACAGGGAAGACAACGGGCGAGCGCGTCCAGATGATCATCGACCACGCGACCACAGGCACCAAGAAAGGGACTAAATTGATGCTCGCTTTGCTCTCCAGGCAGATATGGCTTGAGCGCAATGCATGCACCTTCAGGGAAAAGATTGCAAGCGAGTGAAGCATCACTGAAGCCTACCGGCAGTACATGGAGCAATGGAGGATCGCTGGAGCGAAATGCATGGAGCACCCGTTCGGGGACGTGTCGTGAGAAATCACACATAGGAGCGTTTTTGCCAGCATAGGACCAACCTAGGCTGGCATGTAACATTTGTTTTTCTTCCATCGATCTCTTGATCAACACCTGTTTCTCCCCCCCTCTCTCTCTCTGCTTATGAAATGAACACCGTCGTCAGCTGGATCTTTCAATAAAAAAACCTTCATTACAATTGAAGTTGCCAAGGCCACATCTTGTTACTTGGGCCAAGGATTCTTCTTGTGACTAAATTTTTTCAAAGGAAGACAGAGGACATTTTTTGGTAAACATTTGGTCCTTCAAGGCTCAAAACCGGATAAGTTTGGTCGAAAACTAGATTTTGCCTATGTTGACCAGATTTGACCACCTTGACCGGGTTTGACTGATGAACAATAATTCAAAAAAAATTCAAGAAAATATGAAATTTTGGGGTAACCAAGATGCTTTGCTAGGTGCATGAAAATTCATGTGGTGTTTCGACATTCAAGGAGCTCGTGAAAAAAATACAAATTTTGGCTCACAAAAGAAACCGATTTTTTGCGGGAGCTCCTCGGATGTTATTTGACCACAAAAATTTACACGCACCTAGCGCACCCAAGCATCTTGGTTGTCACAAAATTTTGGGTTTTTAAAATTTGTTTGCTATTTTTTCAGATTTACTGTTCATTGGTCAAACTCGGTCAACGTGCTCAAAATGGACCAAACCTATCCGGTTTTGAGACTTGAAGGACCAAATGTCTAAAAAAATCTTGAGGGACCAAGTCTATACTTTTGAGGAACTTGAGGGACCAAAAACATACTTTTTCCTTATTATTATGTGAGCTATCTCATCTTCTAGGAATCGTTGGACTCATAACCAGGAGGCCTTCGATCCACGAGTGACGCTGAAGTGACATTGCTCCGAAACAGTGTTGGCGGCCGCCCGATTCTTGTTGGGTGAAGATTAATACTGATGGAGTCATAGTAGCTGATGAGCGCAAGGAGAGGTGGAGGGGTTGCTTGTTCGCGAACTATCTTTGTACTTGGTTTAACCCTATATAGGATCCTCTCATCGTAGAAGCAGTAGCTCTCCAGGACAGCGTTTATGTTTGGCAAGTTTGTGGGACTTCACCAAGGTAGTATAAATACGAACTGTCTTGGGGTGGTCAGCCTCTGGAATTCTCGCCACAGTTCTTGGTCAATTGTGTCTCCTATATTCTTAAAAATTGGGGAGTTTGCTTCTGATTTTTCTTCATTTGTTATTCAAAATGTTCATAGGACTACAAATAAGTCGGGTCATCTTTTGTGTTATGCATGGATGCTTGCACCAAACAATAGGATGTTTTATGCAATGACAGTCGTGAAAGTTGCTCAAGTTTGATCCTTCCATTTCAATTGTGAAGGACTAACTTGTAGACTATGTTCTTCATGTCGTTATTACGAGCTTTTTTTCATTTCTTGGTCTAGTCCTTGCTCTTATCCTTCTCCTTGATGATGATAATCATTATGTTTCTCTTCGTGGTGGCTCGAGACAATGCAACATATAGCCGACCATGATAGAACACCGTGTCAAGTAGATACTTGAGACAATCAGAAGCTGCTTCATCTTGAATTTGAACAAGAACATGTCATCGTTGCAGGTCGGAGAAGTATCCAAGGAAGGACACCCCCCTACCGATGTGTTGTCCCAGCACAATTTATGTGTAGATGTGTTCCTCTGAAAACCCAGACAATAAATCGTGTTTCATCACACGGTCCATCAACTTGATCGCCCAATGGTATAACATGGTAGATTATCTTCAATCTAAGCACATGTAAAGGTAGCCCATTGAGATTTAACAAGTTCAGGAACTCTTGAGCACAATACTCATCCTTCTTACTAACAAAGTTGTGGTAGATTAACTCTTCACCTGAAAGCGCTTAATCATTCATATATTTATCTTTTCAATTGTCATGCTTCTCTAGCACATGTAGATGATATCATTTCACATGGTTTTTTTCATATTCAACACGCAAAAGTACACTAAAATAACTTTGGCCAACCAAGAAAAAAGTTCACATATATCTCTTAAATGTGCAATTTCCTCCTGATAACAATTCTATATACTTGAAAGAAAGTGAAGACACCCTATAACATGAGACAATTCAGCAATACAAAATGAAAATATGTATTTGTTAGAGTGTGTGTTATGGGTACACATATGAAATCTTGATATCCTCCTCCTGCTTCTGAGTATGCTTGGTGCATAAATTTGACCCGTTGTTGATTGAAGATTTGTATGATTTCTTAAGTGTAAACCCAATGTCAAGAGAAGAATCTTGCATAATGTATGTTTGATTTGATTTCTATTCTTGCTCCATACTTTTTGTTAATATGTTTGCATGCTTTATATTAACCAATTTGAGTTAAACGTCATGTTCTAGATGGTAGTAGTATGTATAAGAAACCCTTGAAACTTTGTTGATTCTTACAATTTTAGATGCAACCTAAGTTGTACGTGATGCATAATGATTGGCATGTAAACTTGGGCTGCTTTCTGAACTTGTAACTTCGAGTGGAACATGAGTAGTAATATAATTATACTCATCGGGGTTGCGTTATTTAGACTTGTTTGTGCAACTTTGCAGGCAACGAGATAAACCTGAACACCTTAGCTCTAGACGGTGTCAAAGTTATGGAAGAACGCTTAGCGGATGAGCCAAGTGCCATATGCAACTGGTGATTTGAACTCGAAGGGCTTAGTTCTCAAGGAAACAAGTAAGTACATTGTTGATTGCTTTTCGCTCTACTTACCACTCTGATTGTTATCGTGCTCTTAGTTATGTGATGTATATCTCATGTTTGCATTGGGATAAATTGGATCATAGCTAATGAAATTCCAAAAAGAAGAACAACGATATATTGGAAAATTGGCTACCGATTGGTTGGTTGTGAACTTCCTTTGCCGGCCTCACAAAACTTGTTGATTTTCGTCAATTTAGAACTTGCCAAATGTTGGCAAGCCAATTTTGTCTCCTAACCAAGTGTGCTTGAAACCCTGATGCTGGTGAAGGTGGTGTTTAGCAGCATGGACTAGGGTTAGGGAGACGTGAGCTGCTTTGGGTAGTGTCGGGTGAGAGGCGGCATGTGGCGACACCGAGGTGAGGGAAGGAGTAGCATGGTTTGAAGGTGGGTTTGGGCAGCGTCGGGGTAGTGGGTGGCGGGTTTTGATGGTAGGAGCTGGTGACGGTGATCTTGTCCACGAGCAGCCTAGGCGACAATGATCTCATCTACGAGAAGCCTTTTTTTCCTAGGTCCAACTTGAGTTGTGAGGAAAAAAACTAAAGCCAACTTTGTTATGAAAAAAAAATAGTGTGAACAAAACATATGAGTGTTAGCGTCCCAGGCCCAACTCCTAACCTATGTCCCACGTTCCGGCATTTCTGATGCGCATTGGACAAACTACTATAAGGGGATGGTCCATCACATCCCATAAGACTAGCCTGAAGTGAGTGTGGCACTCTCTCTTTTAAGGTGGTACTAACCCCTGGGTCATTTGGATGTTCGGTGCGCATCAGACACACCACTATAAGCGGAGAGCTCACCACAACCCAAAAGACTAGTCGAAAGAGAGTGTGGCACTATCACTTATAAGGTTATCATAGCCTACCTCGTAACGAGGTGCGACTAAAGTCACTAACAACACCCAATAACCACTAGTCTAACAAGAGGTCCCCGAATGAAGGAGTAAATATACATAGGAGAGGCCAGCCTTCCATACTTTTATTTTAGTTCTTAGTTTATAATTTCTAATAAAGCATCTTTTTAATTTTTTCGTAGAGTGGGAGGAGCGATGAAATGGAAAATAACCACTTCCTAAAATTAGGCCAACTCCAACGCGCGATCACATTTGGTCCGTCCATGCCCGTTTGGGTGGAAACAAACATAAATCACGGTCCAACGCGGTGACCCAAACTGACAAGCGTCCATTTTTCGTCCGCTTGCGACGTCGGGGAAGCTGATCCACGAACACCTATGGGACCGGCGGACCGAGCCCCTTTCGGTTCGGCGGGGGGCGGAGGTCGTACGAAGAGCGGATCGAGGCGAAGCACACGAGCAGTTTACCCAGCTTCGGAGCTCTCCGGAGAGATAACACTCCTACTGCTGCATGTCTGATTGTATTCAGCTCTTGCTCGGGAGCGATGAGTGCTACGGTGCACTCTCGCTGCTAACGAGACCGAGCGCGAGTGTTTTTCTGGCTTCGAACTGAGCCGACCCCCTCTCTACGTTGCACGTGGGCCTCCTTTTATATGCTAAAGGGGTCACCGACAGGTGGCAACGTAGACAAGGATAAAAATGGAAAAAGGTGTTGCGGTCGGTACAACTACCTGTACAGTGTATCCTACCTAACCCTGACGACAGGGGACAAGGGCATTAAATGCCCATCTGCATCGCCCAAACAGTGCAGAAAGGGACCGTCAGGGACGCCACCGTTCGCCGCGATGGCAATCTTGTCAGCGTCGCTTGCCACCTCGCACCGCTGGCTGCACAGACTCTCGCCACGCGCCCCTAGGAAGGCCCCAGGGCGACACGTTGGTGGATGTGCTGGAGCGCGGGTACAGGGTGGTAGCTTGTCACGGCAAGCGCCTTGCCGCGGTCGTTGTCTAGTCGCACCCGGAAGCTTGTCGCTCACCGGGCCTTGCCGGGACGCGTGGCGCGTCGCGGCAAGTTCCTTGAGACGTCTTGGTTGGCCTTCCCGGCAAGCTCCTCTTGCCGGGGTCTTGTCTCTTGGCTTGAATACTTTGTTCTTGAATGGTTCCAAAGGAACCATGGAGGACCTTGGCGGTCGCCCGGAAAGCCTTGCCGCGGGGTGCTGCAACTGCCCGTGCACAAGTTAGGGATACTAGGGTACCCCTACTCTAGTACACTGACAGGAGCCCCCGGGCCTGGGCCACACACGGTGCCGAGCGCTGTTGGGCCAGGCCCAAAACAGGGCACGGGCACGCGCGGCCTGGGTTATGCCGTATCTTACTCCGTATCCACCGCGCCCTTCCCCAACGGCACGCGTCGAATGCGGCGTCGTGGGAGAGATCGTGGGTGGTTTCTTTATTCAGAAAGGCGGAATGTTCGCCCCCTCCCTCTTTATAAGCAGGGGAAACAGGGGCGGTTCGTCCACCTCGCCGGTTGTTACTCCATTCTCGGAAATCCCCGCTGCTCCCCCCTTCTTCCCAAAGTCGAAAGAGAGCAGCGCTCCGCCCCCCATCGCCACCAGCGCCACCGACACCGCCGATCTCCCCCGCCACCTCCGCCATGGCTCTGAAAGCCGACAAGTGGAAGGGCGTGAAGTCAGCCGAGGCACAGCGGCTCGCGGCGCTGCGAAAGGAGCGGGCAATCTTCCCCCCTCAGCTTGACGCGAAGGAGCTGAGGGAGTACTACTACCTCTTCTGGTCGACGGAGACGCGGGCGCATCCGCGCACGAGGGTACTCTCAGCTGCCGCTTCGAGACTGGCTCCGAACGGGTACCCCTTCTTCGCGCTGTTCTTCTACTGCGGGCTCTGCCCGCCCTTCTCTGAATTTTTCTATGACATCATAAACACCTACGGGTTCCGCCTCCTTGACTTCACCCCCAGCGCCGTTCTGACCATGGCAGTTTTCGCACATCTCTGTGAAAACTTTGTCGGAGTCCATCCCAATGTAGCCCTCTTTCGCCACTTCTTTATGCCCCGGGTCGAGAGAGGAGAGCCTCTTGCCGGCGGGATCGCTTGGATCTCGAGAGTCGGCAAGAAGGAAGCCTATCTGAAGGGAGAGCTCCGCAGCAAGTGGGAGGAATGGAGAGCAGATTGGTGCTGGATCGTCGAAGAGAACCTGAAGCCATTCACCGCCCGGCGCCAAACCCCAATAGTACGCGGCAACGATTGGAGCAACGTGGCCCCGGAGGATGACAGGCTGAAGATTGCCGTTACTCAGATCTTACGCCTTAGGCTTGCCGGGCTTACCGTAGGCGCCGTTGGCGCAGATTTCCTTCGCCGCCGCATCGCCCCCCTTCAAGAGAGGAGGAGACCCGCCTAGGAGTTTCAGAACTCGGCGGATATCATAAGGCTGCGCCCAGGCCTCAACTTCAACTTCACTGTCTTGGAGCTCGACGCGATGCTTCTGGAACTGTTCAAGCGCGATCCTCAACATCCGTTCATGCTGCCGAGGAGCGTCGTTCCGCTGTGCAACAATTCTTCGCTCGACCGCATCGGTGCAATGATGCCGCTGTGCGATTCACACGGAATTGTTCTAACTTGGCAAGAGCCTGCAGACGACGTCGTGCAGGAATTCTTCGACAGCTTGGTAGAAGTGCCGGTCCGCCCCGATGAACAGAAGAGCCTCACCCGCGACACCACCGATGCGGAGATGCAGCGCATCGCCACTAGGCTAGAAGAGGCGGCGGCAGCAGTTGCCGCGGGCGAGTTTGGATTCACCGTGGAGGAGGCAGAGGCAGCAGAGGCGGCAAGCCTTGCCGAGCGAGAGGAGCTTGTCGGCGAGGAAGAGCTTGTCGGGTCTGAATCTGAGTCGAGCGAGCCCGCCGAGGGCGCGAGCGACCCGTTGAGGATCGACTCCTCCTCCTCCCCACCTTCAGCCAGTTCGCCGCAAGCGGAGCCCCCAGCTCCAGCGAGAAGGCGTCTCCGCAAGGCCGGGGAAGTAGCGGGGCGGCAGACGGGTCAACAGCCGCCGCACCGCGCGACGCGCTCGACCGTGGCAAGCGCTGTTGCCGCGGGAGCACCTCATGCTGCTGCGGCAACTGGAGCGGGGTCTTCCCGGTCTACCGCTGCTGCTCCTGCCAAGCGGACAAGGAAACCTACTCCTCCGATGAGCACCTCCAACCCAGCGCCAAGCTCAGCCTGTTCTTCAAAGGCGTGGCGACGGTCCTCCAGCGACTCCGGGAGAAGATCCCAAAGCAGCTGGCCGACGAGTCGCGCAGGATCTGCGCGGGGGTTCTTCAGAAGGTGCTGGTGAAGGTGGCCTTCCGCAACCCAGGCCTCAACCTCACCAACGTCCTCAGGTCCTTGCCGCTGGATGCTAATCTGGAGGCGCTCAAGGCCCTTGTCGCACCCATTGTGGACAAGGTGAGCGAGATCAAGAGGGTTGAGGGCGATCGCGTAGATTAGGCCGCCCATCTTTTCTTTTTCTTGACGCTGCTGGCCATGTCATGGGAACAATCTATTAGAGCTTGCGACAAGCTATCTTGTAATATAACTCTATTTTGGGTAGAGATTGCTATGTTATTTCCTCTACTTGCTTCCTTCCTTTGTATGTTTTTACCCTACGCTTTTAGGGAACTTGTCGGCGCAGGCACCTTGAACCGCGAGCGCTGAGTGCGGGATGTCAGCAGCCTGCTGGCGGTGCCGCTACCGACAAGAAATCTTGTCGCAACTAGTCGCAGCTCACTTAAGTTGTTGAGCGGACTCGAAACAAAGTAAGGGCGCAACTAGCTACGAGTTGGTTCCTCCGCGCACATGTTTTCCATACAAAGCACGGTCGTTCGAGGAAGATAACTTAAAAATTTAAAACTGATTGCTCAAACTTTGGCAACTTAGCTTTTCTGTCGTTTGTTTCCTGGTAAGGCAAAATTTCCTCGAGCGACGCTTGGTCCACACCATCATCTTCTCCTTGTCGAGAAACTGATCCACGAACACCTATGGGACCGGCGGACCGAGCCCCTTTCGGTTCGGCGAGGGGCGGAGATCGCACGAAGAGCGGATCGAGGCGAAGCACACGAGCAGTTTACCCAGCTTCGGAGCTCTCCGGAGAGATAACACTCCTACTGCTGCATGTTTTAGTGTATTGAGTTCTTGCTCGGGAGTGATGAGTGCTACAGTGCACTCTAGCTGCTAACGAGACCGAGCGTGAGTGTTTTGCTGGCTTCAAACTGAGCCCCCCCTCTCTACATTGCACGTGGGCCTCCTTTTATATGCTAAAGGGGTCACCGACAGGTGGCAACGTAGACAAGGGTAAAAATGGAAAAGGAGTTGCGGTCGGTACAACTACCTGTACAGTGTATCCTACCTAACCCTGACGGCAGGGGACAAGGGCATTAAATGTCCGTCTACATCGCTCGAACAGTGCAGAAAGGGACCGTCAGGGACGCCACCGTTCGCCACGATGGTAATCTTGTCAGTGTCGCTTGCCACCGCACACCGTTGGCTGCACAGCCTCTCGCCACGCGTGCCTGGAAAGGCCCCAGGGCGACACGTTGGTGGATGTGCTGGAGCGTAGGTACAAGGTGATAGCTTTTCGCGGCAAGCGCCTCGCCGCGGTCGTTGTCTTGTCGCGCCCGGAAGCTTGTCGCTCACCGGGCCTTGCCGGGACGCGTGGCGCGTCGCGGCAAGTTCCTTGAGGTGCCTTGGTTGGCCTTCCCGGCTAGCTCCTCTTGCCGGGGCCTTGTCTCCTTGGCTTAAATACTTTGTTCTTGAATGGCTCCAAAGGAACCATGGAGGGTCTTGGCGGTCGCCCGGCAAGCCTTGCCGCGGGGTGCTGCAACTGCCCGTGCACAAGTTCGGGATACTAGGGTACCCCTACTCTAGTACATCGACAGGAGCCCCCGGGCCTGGGCCACACACGGTGTCAAGCGCTGTTGGGCCAGGCCCAAAGCAGGGCACGGGCACACGCGGCCTGGGTTACGCCGTACCTTACTCCGCATCCACCGCGCCCTCCCCCAACGGCACGCGTCGAATGCGGCGTCGTGGGAGAGATCGTGGGTGGTTTCTTTATTCGGAAGGGCGAAACGTCCGCCCCCTCCCTCTTTATAAGCAGGGGAAACAGGGGCAGTTCGCCCATCTCGCCGGTTGCTACTCCATTCCCGGAAATCTCCGCTGCTCCCCCCTTCTTCCCCGAGTCGAAAGAGAGCAGCGCTCCGCCCTCCATTGCCACCGGCACCACCAACACCGCCGATCTCCCCCGCCACCTCCGCCAAGTGAACAAGAATTATCAGAGTCCATTGATGGAAGTTTACGTTGATGAAGTGAGAAAGCTAGAAGAGCACTTCGACGGCCTACAGATGGAACATGTTTCAAGAGCTCAGAACGACATTGCTGATGGCCTGTCGAAGTGCGCCGCACTTAAGTTACCTGTGGAACCAGGAATCTTTGTGCTCAAGCTGACTCAACCGTCCATAACGCCATCAACTAGACAGAACAAGAAGAGGAAGTTGATTTCTGGTGACTACTTTCCGGCAGAGCTTCCCGAAGCCACCGCCAAAAAGGTCCCCAAAATCAACACCAAGGATGCTGAGGAGCCGTCTGCTCCGACAAGCCCTAGGGTTTGTTCCGCTGAAGTAGACGCTCCCGACAAGTTTTGCTCCGGCAAGCTTGCCGGCGAACGTCAAGCTCCGGCTGAACCGCAGGTTCTCGCCGTAGAAGCGGATGTTCCCACAGCAGCAGATGTGCCTTTAGTCCTTGTTGTTGAGCCGCAAGCTCCAGCATGGGCACAGCAGATTGTCCATTTCCTTCAGACAGGGGAACTTCCCGAAGAGCAAGAAGAAGCGGAAAGAGTAGCCCGGCAGTCAAGTAAGTACCAGTTTGTCGACAACACACTGTACAGAAGAAGACTCAACGGCGTGAAATTGAAGTGTATTCACCGGGAAGACGGACAAAAGCTGTTGGCAGAGATACATGGAGGCATATGTGGTCACCACATTGGCGCAAGAGCACTTGCCGGCAAAGCGTTCCGGCAAGGTTTCTTTTGGCCGACAGCCCTCCAGGATGCAACTGCACAAGTAACCAAGTGTGAAGCGTGCCAGTTCCATTCCAAGCAGATACACCAGCCAGCTCAAGCTCTCCAGACGATCCTTTATCCTGGCCATTTTCGGTCTGGGGGCTCGACATCCTCGGCCCTTTTCCCCGAGCTGTCGGGGGCTTTGAGTACTTGTACGTTGCAATCGACAAGTTCACAAAGTGGCCGGAAGTGGAACCAGTGAGGAAGGTGACAACACAGTCAGCAGTCAAGTTCTTCAGGTCAATTGTTTGCCATTTCGGGATCCCTAACAGGATCATCACCGACAACGGCACGCAATTCACGAGCCGCACCTTCATGCAGTACATCCAAGATCTTGGCGCCAAGGTCTGCTTCGCTTCTGTTGCTCATCCGAGAAGCAACGGTCAAGCGGAGAGGGCGAATGCTGAAGTGCTGCGCGGGCTCAAGACCAGGACTTTCGACAGGCTGCACAAGTGCGGAAGGAACTGGATCGAGGAGCTGCCGGTGGTTCTTTGGTCAATCAGAACGACGCCAAATCGAGCCACTGGCCAGACACCTTTCGCTCTAGTCTATGGAGCAGAGGCAGTTCTCCCCACGGAACTCGTATACGAGTCACCTCGAGTACTCGCTTATGATGAGCTTGAGTAAGAGCAGCTGCGACAAGATGACGCGCTGCTCCTTGAGGAGGACCATCTTCAGGCTGTTGTACGAGCTGCTCGATACCAGCAAGCTTTGCGCCGCTACCATAGCCGCAAAGTTAATGCCAGAAGTTTCGAGGAAGGCAACCTTGTTCTTCGGCGCGTTCAGTCCGCCAAGAATTTCAACAAGTTGACGCCGAAGTGGGAAGGCCCTTATCGGGTGAAACGAGTCACTAGGCCTGGCGCTGTCCTCCTTGAGACCGAAGATGGCATTCCGGTGAGCAACTCCTGGAACATTGAGCATCTTCGTAAGTTTTACCCGTAGGGCGCGGTTGCCGGAACCTGTTCCGGCAACCACCTTTTGTACAAGTCTTGCCGATGTTGCATATAATCCTTTGTACGAAGCCGCGCGCAGACCCCGTGCATAAGTAAAGCTCATGTGCTCCGCACATCTTGTCAATTTCATGCTTTCTACCTTTTTTGCGTGCATTATCTGACACTTTGTGCAGCACCTACCCCCGGTAAGCAATAACGAGCCATAAGGCTCCATATCTTTATTTTCTCTTCTTTCTTTTTCTCAAAAGAAAGGAAGGATCCCTCGCCCACAAGTTTGCCGGGGGGAAAGGAGAAGATAACGGTGTGGACCAGGCGTCGTTCAAGGGAGTTTCGTCTTACCGGAAAGCAAACGACAGAAAAGCTAAGTTGCTAAAGTTTGAGCAATCAGTTTTAAATTTTTTAAGTTATTCTCCTCGAACGACCGTACTTTGTATGGAAAACCTGTGCGCGGAGGAACAAACTCGTAGCTAGTTGCGCCCTTACTTTGTTTCAAGTCCGCTCAACAATTTAAGAGAGCTGCGACTAGTTGCAACAAGGTTTCTCGTCGGTAGCGGCACCGCCAGCAGGCTGCTGACGTCCCGCACTCAGCGCTCGCGGTTCAAGGTATCTGCACCGACAAGTTCCCTAAAAGCGTAGGGCAAAAACATACAAAGGAAGGGATCAAGTAAAGGAAATAACATAGCAATCTCTACCCAAAACAGAGTTATATTACAAGATAACTTGTCGCAGCTCTAACAGAATGTTCTCATGACATGACCAGCAGCGACAAAGAAAAAGAAAAGAAGGGCGGCCTAATCTACGCGATCGCCCTCAACCCTCTTGATCTCGCTCACCTTGTCCACAATGGGTGCGACAAGGGCCTTGAGCGCTTCCAGATCAGCATCCGGCGGCAGGGACCTGAGGACGTTGGTGAGGTTGAGGCCTGGGTTGCGGAAGGCCACCTTCACCAGCACCTTCTGAAGAGCCCCCGCGCAGATCCTGCGCGACTCGTCGGCCATCTGCTTTGGGATCTTCTCCCGGAGTCGCTGGAGGGCCGTCGCCACGCCTTTGAAGAACAGGCTGAGCTTGGCACTGGGTTGGAGGTGCTCGTCGGAGGAGTACCCGAGATCCTCTATCCCTAGCTGCGCCAGCTCTCCATCGATGGCTGCGGCAAGATCCACGAGACCCTCGGTCCAGTGCTCCACACTCTCCCGGAAAGCGTCGTGGGCGGCAGCAGCATTCGCCAGCAGCACCTCGTCGGCCTTGATCTTCTCCTTCAAGGCCACCTCCTGCTCCCTGGCGCCGTCCAGCGTCTTGGTCAAGGTGGCCAGCTTCAACTCGAGATCCGCGTTGGAGTCCTTGGCGGCGCTAAGCTCTCGGCTCCTCTCGGCGAGACGACCCTGCAGCTCACCATGAGCAGCGGCGTCCTTCTCACCCTGCGGCAGCGTCCTTTGCTTCCTTGAGAGCCCCGCCAATTGCTTGCTCGCGCGCGACAAGCTCCTCCTCGTGGCTGTCAAGGTTGACCTTGCACTACGCTAATTCACCTTCCTGCGCAAACAGCTTCTCGGCAGCGAGCCGCTGCTGCTCTTCAACCTCAGCCTTCCCGAGGAGGAAGGCTTTTCGCTCCTCGGCGAGTTGCTCCCGCTCCTCTGCTAAGGATCGGAGAGCTTCCTGCCTGAGACCCCGGAGCTCCTCCGCGCGCTTCTCGATGCCCACTCCCGCCTTCGCGACAAGCGCCTCTCGGGATGCCAGCTTGGCTTGTCGGGCGCGGTAGAGCGACAGAAGCTTCCGCAGCAACCGCTCCTCCTCAGGCTCGTCGCTGCTGCTACTTGGCGCGTCGACTAGCGTCAGCCCAGCGGAGGCAAGCACTTCTCCATCCAAAATTTCCCCTTCAACCGGCGCCCTGGAGCTCGACGCCCAGGGGAGCTTGATGAACATGCCATCGCCGGCCTTCAAGTAGGCGTCGGGCTGGGGCTCCTCGGAGCCTGGCGCTGCAGCAGCAGCGGAGGGATCGGCGGTCGGCGTAGCGCCTGGCGCTCCTGCGGCCTCGGGGCCGTCAGTACGATCGCCGGACTCCTCGCCAGCTTCTGTGGCGGCAGCTTTAGCGGCCTCTTCACCGGCAGCATCATCAGTGCCGGCCTCTTCTTCGATGGCAGCCGTGTCGTCGTTGTTGCCGCGCGTGTTCTCCTCGCCGGCGGCCTCGGTTTCCATTGGATCCGCGGCAGATGGATCTGACGACCGAAGAGGGGAGAAAAGTCAAGCGAATATTCAAGCAGAAAATCAGAAGAAGAAGAACCCAAGGGAAGTTTTCAAGCAAGAGGGTTACCTGCACTAGGATCCACAGCCATGGTCTCCGCCACCTGGGGGTCGCTGGTGCTATCCCTTGCCGGAGAACGCTTCCTTGCCGGGGCATCCTCCCTTGGCGGCGTAGTCGAAGTAGATGGCATTTCGGGAGCGGCTTCCGGGCCCTCCTGGTGAGGCTGCTCTGCTCCTACACAAACCAACAATCAGATATCAGCAAAGAAAGAGCCACCATGCGCGCCTGACAGCAGGAAGTAAACTATGTACTTACGCTGGGGGCTGCGCTGGGGGCTGCTTTAGGGAAGAATTGCCGGGTCCGGCAAAGTGGTCTCAGGCGTGTTCCCTGTTGCCGCGGTGGGTTCATCCTCGATGACAATCACCGTGATCTTGGCTCTCTTCGCCGCTCTCTAGGCCAGAGTCCTGAAAAGGAATGTGTTCGGAGTAAAGCAAATCAGAGACAAGACTAAGCAGCAAGAATTAGAGAACTACAAGTACATCAAATAAACTTACTCTTCTTCTTCCTCGTCGGAGCTGAGCGCGGAAAGATCGAAGTCCGGCTCGCCTCCGGTGCGACGAGGCGGAGGAGTAGGTTCCCTTGTCCGCTTGGCAGGAGCAGTAGCGGTGGACCGGGAAGACCCCGCTCCAGTTGCCGCAGCAGCGTGAGGTGCTCCCGCGGTAACAGTGCTTGCCGCGGTCGAGCACGTCGCGCGGTGCGGCGACTGTTAACCCGTCTGCCGCCCCGCTACGTCCCCGGCCTTGCGGAGACGCCTTCTTGCTGGAGCTGGGGGCTCCGCTTGCGGCGAGCTGGCTGAAGGTGGGGAGGAGGAAGAGCCGATCTGCAACGGGTCATTCGCGCCCTCAGCGGGCTCGCTCGACTCGGATTCAGGCCCGACAAGTTCTTCCTCGCCGACAAGCTCCTCTCGCTCGGCAAGGCTTGCCGCCTCTGCTGCCTCTGCCTCCTCCACGGTGAACCCGAACTCGCCCGCGGCAGCTGCTGCCGCCGCCTCTTCCAGCCTAGTGGCGATGCGCTGCATCTCCGCATCGGTGGTGTCTCGGGTGAGGCTCTTCTGTTCATCGGGGCGGACCGGCACTTCTACCAAGCTGTCGAAGAACTCCTGCACGACGTCGTCTGCAGGCTCTTGCCAAGTTGGAACGATTCCATGCGAATCGCACAGCGGCATCATTGCACGGATGCGGTCGAGCGAGGAATTGTTGCACAGCGGGACGACACTCCTCGGCAGCATGAATGAATGTTGAGGATCGCGCTTGAACAACTCCAGGAGCATCGCATCCAGTTCCAAGATAGTGAAGTTGAAATTGAGGCCTGGGCGCAGCCTCATGATATCCGCCGAGTTCTGGAACTCCCAAGCGGGTCTCCTCCTCTCCTGAAGGGGGGCGATGCGACGGCGAAGGAAATCTGCGCCAACGGCGCCTACGGTGAGCCCGGCAAGCCTGAGGCGTAAGATCCGGGTAACGGCAATCTTCAGCCTGTCATCTTCCAGGGCCACGTTGCTCCAATCGTTGCCACGTACTATTGGGGTTTGGCGCCGGGCGGTGAATGACTGCGGGTTCTCCTCGACGATCCAGCACCAATCTGCTCTCCACTCCTCTCACTTGCTGCGGAGCTCTCCCTCCAGATAGGCTTCCTTCTTGCCGACTCTCGAGATCCAAGCGATTCCGCCGGCAAGGGGCTCCCCTCTCTCGACTCGGGGCATAAAGAAGTGGCGGAAAAGAGCTACGTTTGGGTGGACTCCGACAAAGTTTTCGCAGAGATGTGCGAAAACTGCCATGGTCAGAACGGCGTTGGGGGTGAAGTCAAGAAGGCGGAACCCGTAGGTGTTCATGATATCACAGAAGAATTCAAAGAAGGGCGGGCAGAGCCCGCAGTAGAAGAACAGCGCGAAGAATGGGTACCCGTTCGGAGCCAGTCTCGAAGCGGCGGCTGAGAGTACCCTCGTGCGCGGATGCGCTCGCGTCTTCGTCGACCAGAAGAGGTAGTAGTACTCCCTCAGCTCCTTCGCGTCGAGCTGAGGGGGGGGAGATGGCCCGCTCCTTTCGCAGCGCCGCGAGCCGCTGCGCCTCGGCTGACTTCACGCCCTTCCCCTTGTCGGCTTTCGGAGCCATGGCGGAGGTGGCGGGGGAGATCGGCGGCGTCGGTGGCGCTGGTGGCGATGGGGGGCGGAGCGTTGCTCTCTTTCGACTTTGGGAAGAAGGGGGGAGCAGCGGAGATTTCCGAGAATGGAGTAACAACCGGCGAGGTGGACGAACCTCCCCTGTTTCCCCTGCTTATAAAGAGGGAGGGGCGGACATTCCGCCTTTCTGAATAAAGAAACCACCCACGATCTCTCCCACGACGCCGCATTCGACGCGTGCCGTTGGGGGAGGGCGCGGTGGATACGGAGTAAGATACGGCGTAACCCAGGCCGCGCGTGCCCGTGCCCTGTTTTGGGCCTGGCCCAACAGCGCTCGGCACCGTGTGTGGCCCAGGCCCGGGGGCTCCTGTCGGTGTACTAGAGTAGGGGTACCCTAATATCCCTAACTTGTGCACGGGCAGTTGCAGCACCCCGCGGCAAGGCTTGCCGAGCGACCGCCAAGGTCCTCCATGGTTCCTTTGGAACCATTCAAGAACAAAGTATTCAAGCCAAGAGACAAGACCCCGGCAAGGGGAGCTTGCCGGGAAGGCCAACCAAGGCACCTCAAGGAACTTGCCGCGATGCGCCACGCGTCCCGGCAAGGCCCGGTGAGCGACAAGCTTCCGGGCGCGACAAGACAACGACCGCGGCAAGGCGCTTGCCGCAACAAGCTACCACCCTGTACCTGCGCTCCAGCACATCCACCAACGTGTCGCCCTGGGGACTTTCCAGGCGCGCGTGGCGAGAGGCTGTGCAGCCAACGGTGTGCGGTGGCAAGCGACGCTGACAAGATTACCATCGTGGCGAACTGTGGCGTCCCTGACGGTCCTTTTCTGCACTGTTTGGGCGACACAGACGGGCATTTAATGCCTTCGTCCCCTGCCGTCAGGGTTAGGTAGGATACACTGTACAGGTAGTTGTACCAACCGCAACTCCTTTTCCATTTTTACCCTTGCCTACGTTGCCACCTGTCGGTGACCCCTTGAGCGTATAAAAGGAGGCCCATGCGCAACGTAGGGGAGGTTCGGCTCAGTTCGAAGCCAGAAAAACACTCACGCTCGGTCTCGTTAGCAGCTAGAGTGCACTGTAGCACTCAGTGCTCCCGAGCAAGAACTCAATACACTAAAACATGCAGCAGTAGGAGTGTCATCTCTCCAGAGAGCTCCGAAGCTGGGAAAACTGCTCGTGTGCTTCGCCTCGATCCGCTCTTCGTGCGATCTCCGCCCCCCGCCGAACCGAAAGGGGCTCGGTCCGCCGGTCCCATAGGTGTTCGTGGATCAGTTTCCCCGACATCTTTATCATTTCCGACCAAAATTTGGCCAGGGTTTGAGCAGGCGCGGACACGTGCGACACCTATCCTTGTCCTCTTCCTGGCCCGCCCGTCAGTGGCACGTATGCCATTCTCCCTCCCCCTCCATACCCAACACCATTTTCCCTCACCGCCTCCGTCCACTTTGGTCGCCGCTCCCAGGCCTCCTCTCATATCCACCCACTCCCTCATCTCAATGTCGCATCCGAGGCACATTCTTGGCACGTTGGTGGCCTCTTCTCATCGCCGTTGGTGCCACGGAAGCCATGGTCGCCAGCACTGACCTCCCCTCCACTTCCACCGGCCTCGGCTCCATGGCCGCCGGCCGCACTCGCCTCCTCTTCGATAGGCCTACTGCCTGTATAGTGAGGGCGCGTGGATTTTCATCGACCACTACTACACCACACCTAAAAGGTGTTGGGGGCTTTGCCTTCAAGGTACAATGGCTAGTGGGGATGAATTCTTTTTCAACAACTTCATTTGTGATTCGGACGATTCATCGTTGGATGGTGTAGAATTTGTGGTTGCTACTTTGATCGTCAATGGGCACATTGCTAGGCAGTGGCCGAGATTCAGGGGATCCATTCCGAGCCATGCTCTGGCGTTGAATCAAAATAGAGAGAGCAGACATTGCCTATTCTTCACCGACTACTTTCAGTGCACATCCCCACTCTTCAGTCCTAAGCATTTCCAGCACCGCTTCCGGATGGCGACATGTGTTCAACCATATTCAGGAGGAATGGTGGCGCATGATGATTACTTTAGATGCAAAGAGCAGGCCCTTGGAATGGTTGGCTTCTCTTCTTTTATCAGAATGCACTGCGATGGTTCGGATGCTTGCATACGGAATTCATGGTGATATTGTTGATGAGTATCTCCGCATGAGTGGGTCCACATGCCTTGCATCATTGTACAAGTTCTGCAAGGCTGTGGCAACAGTGTTTGGCCCGGAGTACTTGAGAGAGCCAAATGCCATAGATACAAGCCAGTTGTTAGGGATCAGTGTAGAGAGAGGCTTTTCGGGAATGCTTGGTACCATAGATTGTATGCACTGGGAGTGGAAGAACTGTCTGTTTGCCTGGCAAGGACAATATAAGAGGCATGTGAAAGCTTGCACTTCATACTTGGAAGTTGTGGCTGCACAAGACCTCTGGATTTGACACTCCTTTTTAGGTATGGTTGGGTATCACAATGACATCAACGTGCTACAACGCTCTCCGGCATTTGGAAGGCTTGCAGAAGACAATTGCCCAGAGGTGAACTTTGAGCTCAACAACCACCACTACAACAAAGGATACTACCTAGCTCATGATATCTATCCTCATTGATCAACTCTTGTGAAGACAATCTCCAATCCGATAGTAGAGAAGAGGTCTAGGTTTGCCCAAGCACAAGAGTTCATCCAATTTCATACAGAAATACATGATTAGGAAACTCACATCCAACTCCAAAATGACTTGGTTGAGCACATGTGGGCTCACATTAACAACCAATAGATGTATTTGTTCTTTTTCTTTTAATGTATTTGTGACAATTTAAATATGGTTGTAAGTTATAAAATATGGTTGTAAAGTATTTATTATTGTCGTGTAAAACTATGTGATTTGCTTGGTTGTGCAATGTTAGTTCAAATATATGCATAGAAAAAATTGTGCATATTTGGCCGCTGGCCGACCGGGCGAATCAAATGGGTCGGCGGATTGAGCGCACTTCCCACGAAAACATGAACGAGGCCGGCCACCGCCTCTTTGACGGACCCAATGGACAAAAGACGGATCAAATCCGCATCCGTTTGAATCGTCGCCTTAGAGTTAGCCTTATCTCCCCTTTATTGACGTGAAGATGTTTACCATAGCTAATGATTCACTGAGGCACATCCTGATCACACACTTTTTCTTAGCACATTCTGATCACACACTTCACCCAGTTCATCGCGACCACACCTCACCGTCGGCCCAGGCCCAAGCCCTTGACAATTGATAGGCGGCGGAGGCCGCCAGCAGGCAGAGGCAGGTAGCGGCATACATCCACGTCCACATCGTCATCCATCTCTCTCTCTCAACCGCACTCCCACCTCCCCAACGCCGCGCATTCAAATCCTTGATTTTCCGGCCCCATCCTCCCGCGTGTGGACCAGGATCCGTGCCGCGCGAACCGTTGGCCACGATCCAGCGTCGCGTTATCGCGAGCCTATCCGGTGTCGCGCCGGGGGGATGAGGGCGCCCCGTGCCAGTGGCCGGGATCCACCGGCCGTGGCGAGCCGCACGCCGCCGCGCGCACCCGGCCTTGTGCTTGTCCGCACGCACGCGCTCCCAGCACTATTTGTTGCGCGTATAAGGAGGGCAGCAGGCACTGCCCATCTGCACAATGTCGACCGCCGCGGCTAACTGGTGCTACGCAACCGTCGCGCCCCGTGCCCGCTCCTCCACCATCGTCGCCAGCCTCGGCACCCCCGCGCCCTCCAACTCCTCCTCCTTCCGCCCCAAGCTCATCAGGAACACCCCCGTCCAGGCCGCGCCCGTCGCACCCGCATTGGTACGTACGTTCGCAGCTGCATGCACCATGCATATCGTTCCTCTATCCGGCCGGCAGAGCCCTTGTTAAGCTTAGCTAAGTTTGGCATCATGGCGTGTCCTTTGCTGTTTTGGGAACGACGTACGTGGGTCACGGGTCCCTTTGCTCCACGCCACATGCCTAGATCTTCTTCCCAGAATATGGGAGAACGGCAACCAAAATGCATGTGATGGCTCAACCAAATGCACCTTATTTTCGAGCTCAAAAAACCAAAACGCATTACTGCTGTACAGTTGACCAGCTCTGCACATGGGGCTTGCATGTCACCATGATCCCCTACACTCTTGCAACCTTTTCTATTTATGCGAAAGCAATCATTGAATATTATATACGTGGATCTAACAGACAAATGCATTGTGTTTTTAGTCCTCTCTGCATCCACCATCAACATGCATGTCAACAAACTCTCGATAGAATAATGCGGGACGAACGGGTTTCCAAAGAGGTGGCCAGCGATAATGTTAATTTAACACAATAATGTGCTCTGGATTGAAAATAACTCCACAAAGTCTCAAGTGTACAGGAGAAAGTTTATACTAGTGCAGAAACATGTAGCGGCAGCTTTTCCTTAAAGCGGCAAGGTGGAGTCTATCGGGCATTATTGCTAAGACTGAAGGGACACCAATTACTCTATGTTTCTAGCACTCTCTTGGTTCTTGGAGAAAAATGACCATCCTTTGGCTTTGATGTTGAGTAGTTTGACTTTGATTCTCAAAAGCTTGCAGAAATACTAACGACTAGGTCATCCACTCCGTCAGCTTCGTATTTTTTTTTTATTTTGGATAAGAAGCTTCCTATTTTCCTCTTTTTGAGTTTTCAAACACCGCCAAGGCAAGTTACTACTACACTAAATCCAACTCGAAGGTTATAATAAATCTTCATTTATTTCAGTAAAACAAAGAGTAAGTGCAGAAACATCAAACTTTTGTATCGAAGTATCTAAATAAAACGCGTTAACCATGGAGTTGTTAAGGCAGTTGTTACTTGAGCTTTTATCCAAGTACGTAAGCAGGTACTCCTAAGCTAGGTCTACTCAATGTTTCCATTCTCTTGATTCTTGGAGAAAGATGTACATCCTTTGTCTTGATGTTGAGTTGAGTAGTTTGACATCGGATAGCAAAAGCTTGCACAAATAACGACTAGGTCATCCACTCCGTCAGCTTTCTATTTTTCCTCTTTTCGAGCTTTGAAACACCACCTATGTAAGCTACTACTACACTTAATCCAACTTGAATCTTATAACAAATCCTCATTTATATTAATATTTCATTTCAAGAAAACAAAGAGTAAGTGCATTACCAAACTTTTACGCAGGAGATTGTATGTACATAAAAACGTGTTAACCATATGTAGTACGTACTCCTAAGCAAACTTTGTTACCGCTAGCCTGCACCTGAAGGCTGGAGGCCTGATTTTTTGTTGGTATCAACGTCACAACGCTACACGTAGTGATGTGTGATGCAGAGGTTGAAGCTGATCGCAACCCTCAACCATGTGTGGTTGTAGTACCATATCCAGCTTCTCCAGCTGAGATGTCAACAACAAGGAAAGAATCCTACAAATATGTCGTCCCAATGTTTTAATCTTCTCTCGGAAAAATGAACGTTTTAATCTTGTTTAGTTCAATTATACAGAATGGGCTGAAATATTATTTGGCATCATACATCACGCTTCATGCATGTAAAAAAAGAGCGGAAACACCGTTCGTTCGACTTGGATCGGCGACTGCTTTGGGCAGCAGACGCGGGCCGGAAGGAGTAGTGGCGGAGATTCAGGAGGGCTCGTCGATCGGTCGACTGAGGACGAGGGAGGGAGGGAGGGAGGGAGGGAGGTTCCAATAATTCAGGAAGCGGTGGTCTCGGCAGTTGGTACGGGAGGGACAGAGGCGTCAATTCAGCTCCGCCTTCCTCATCACAGATAAGGAAACTCGTGGGGTGGCCCTTCCGCGGCCCCAGCATCTGGAATTAGCGTACCCGACGTTGGTTGAGTAGAGGAGCCCAGCACATTACCAATTGCCAATTTTCTTCTTGCCAATTGTCCTTGGATCTGGGAGCCGGTGATTACCCCAGGCCCACCTTCACCCGATGCACCTGGGCAAGCGCTCCTGGGGATCTGAGATACTAGTGCTACACACTAGGCAGGCAGGACACAATTGAAGGCATGTCCAACCTGCATATGCTTTGACTTGTGAACTGTGTCCACACTCTAGACCTAGTGGCAATTGCATCACGCACCAACCACCGTGTTCCTTGTTTCGTAGTACAGTACAGTACTAGCTTTCTCTCGACGCATTTCCTAGTATTAATTTGATTCCATGGATAATAACATTATATATAAAGTAGCACTCCAAAAGGATAAAGATAAGGATGTCTCACCTTGAATTCACGGGCTTAATGTTAATGATCTGATGAAAACATACCAAAAGAAAGAAAGAGAAAGAGAGCTGCTGCCATTCTGATCGGCCATTTGGCCACAAAGCCAGCCAGTCCCTCCTCCTTTGCTGCTAACTTCTTTCGTTGCCTTCTTCTTTCCACGTGCCATTTTTGCCAGTAATCCATCCATCCATCCGGTCCGGGGGAGAGGAGAGAAAAACCAAAAGAGTAGAGTCGCGAACGCGAGCGCGATAGTTGAAGATGAGCGGCTGCCTGTGCCTCCCCTGCTGCTATAAGAAGCCCTCCGCCCCCGGTGGGGAGAACACCCCAGCAGCAGCGGCAGCGATAGATTCTTCCTCCTCGTCACTCCTCCAGAAGCCTACCTACCATCCACCACCTCCTCCACCCTCCAACAAGGTCCGTCTCCCTCCTCCCTCCCCCTCCCCCACACACCACCCATAAACTGCTCCATCCGTCCATCCATCTCATCTTTTTCCGTTTCCTTTTCGCCGCCCCCCTTTCGATTCAGTTCACAGCTTGCCCTTTCAGCTTTTCTTTTTTTCTTGTAAAGCATTTAGTTATCCTCTTGAATCGCCTTTGTTTGCGCACGCTCTACCTTTCCGTGGGCAGAGCTCTCTCTCTCGAAATTCGCATGATGCATATCAAGTGTTTATTTGTTTCTTCTTGCTGTGAGTGTGTGTGTGTGTTGACTAATTTGGTGTTGATCCTCTCCTCCCCTTGCAGATGGACGCCGCCGTGGAGCGCCTCAAGACCGGGTTCGAGAAGTTCAAGACCGAGGTCTACGAGTAAGTTTCCCCCAATCCTGTTCCTGTCCTGCTGCTTCGACTGATGATGGTTTGGTTGGTTCGATTTGAGTCCTGTTCTTCTTCTTCAACTGATTATCTGTCCGTTTCCGTTTCCGTTTCCTCTTGCAGCAAGAAGCCCGATTTCTTCGAGCCCCTCAAGGCCGGCCAGGCGCCCAAGGTATGTACCCCCATCATTTTCTCCAGCCGTAAAATGTTGTCTCCTCTCTAGCAGCTACTACAGTACTACTCTAGTGGTTGTGTAGATTTGGGGATCGAGAGAGAAATAACTTTGCTTAGCGCCGCAGCGGAAGAAAGCCTCTCTGTCCACATTAGCCTGCTGCTCGGCATAATCCGGGACACACTCTGTGGGTGCCCATAGCATTTCCTGCTTTGGTCAAAGTAGATGAAAGAAAACTGCCGCTTGTCCTAATTGCATGGCCTGACCGTAAGAGGGGACAGCTTGTCGCCATTGCCGGCCAGTTGATACTAGGTTATGTGTTAACACAACCACTACTGTACTGTAGTTTACTACCGTACCAAAGATGGGCGGTAGGCAATCTCAAGCTGAAACCAGTACACTTGTGGATCTCCCTCCGAATAAACCCCCACCTGTCGTGCACATCCAGGAAATCGGATCGCGCCGCGGTAACGACTCCCATGTGCACTGCGATGCCATGATATGATTTGGCTTATTGAGATGTCACCGTCCCTATCACTCGCTTTGTGGTCTTGTGGTATTAGAATATGGTTCTTTTCCCCCCTTTTCTGTTGTTGTAGCAGCTAGGATAACTTGACGTTCAGAATCTTGCAAGTACAAGACCAAGCATTTTTTTTTTTGCTTGTCTCAGCTAGGATTCTCGATCGGCGTGCTTGCTAAATGCTAATGCATTGGTATTACACATCTTGTGTTGAATTTCTGTTCCTTTGGCTGTGTTGAATTTGGATCCCAGCCGTCTGCTGCCACCCTTTTTATTTTGATTTGAGAAAAAATAGTCGTCACCCCGCACTATCGGAGTTGAACATGAAGGTCTTTTGATGGTGGCCATTTATATGGAAGCTTCATCATCTTGGCACCGGCCGCGTCAGACCCCACGCACAAGAACCGTGAGCGGCAAGTGTTGCTCCGTCCTAACTCGGGGTATTATTTATTGTCTTGTAAGCAGAGAAGAGATACTACCTGAGAACAGGGCATAGCTTAGCTGTAGCTAGCAGTGTATGGCTATGGCGCTGCGTGGTACTCCATGATTAAGCAGGCCCTACCCTACCATGGAGGGAGCTATCAATCGGTGGACCACCATCGCAGATTAATGCGTGTGTGGACGGAGCCTTTTACGAAAGAGTTTGGCCGTATCCTTTTAGAGAGAGATTGGCATATGCTTATCTTAATCAGTCAGGTTGGCCCATGCAATGCAAGCACGGAGTCTCTCGCTCGCACTAGTGAGTAGAGTAGCCTGACCTGAGAGCTCGGTTAAGGCCGAAAGGCTGCTTTACAGGGAGACGGTAATACTACTTCCATCCACAGCTGATCATCCCACACTAGTGCTGCTACTGCAGGATGAAAAGATCCTGCAGTAGTACTTCCGGCGTGTCGCCATCTGAGGAGCAAGTTGCGGGGTGTGGGCAGTGGGCCTGCCTTCATTTCTTGCACAAGAAACCGCCGGTGGTCCTGTCTTGATAACTCACACAAAGGTCGGGTCGGGTCTACTGTCATGCGTCATAATCAAGTGTTTAGTCGGTAATTTGGTTTGGAATAGATAGAAGCCTGTGGCACGGAGGGAACCTTCCCGCTACTTGCTTTGCTCGCCTTTCTGTCTCCTGTACCGCAGTACGTCTCCGGTTCCTTCTCGCGAGCCCCTCTGCATGCCATGCGCTCTCTCTCTCTCTCTCTCTCTCTCTCCTCTGGATAAAAAGTGGGCTGGGCCGGAGACAGGTCAAAAGTGGCAGCCTTTAGCGCAAAGCTGTGTGTCTGTGCGTGTCAGAAGGAAACGCCTACTCCACCTATCACGCTTATTATCAGCACATCTGCTTATATTTGTTTATGCGCTGAACAACGCATCTGCTTATCACTAACCACTGTGAAATGCTCACTAATATAACACCCCACAAAGTGGATTCACTGCTTATGCTTAGCACTAGTGGAGCATCTTTTCTTTTCTTTGGTCCTTGATGATTGACCTGGTGGTGGTGATTGTGTGCGCAGTACATGGTGTTCGCGTGCGCTGACTCCCGTGTGTGCCCCTCGGTCACCCTGGGCCTGGAGCCCGGCGAGGCCTTCACCATCCGCAACATCGCCAACATGGTCCCGTCCTACTGCAAGGTCTCGCCCCGTTTCCTTTTTCCTCTCTTTTTTTTTCCTTTTTCTTTTCCCCGAGGTGCATTATTGACGATATTTTTTTGTCAACTACAGAACAAGTACGCTGGTGTTGGATCGGGCATCGAATACGCCGTCTGTGCTCTCAAGGTCAACACCCCCCCCCCCCCCCCCCCCCCCCCCCTCTCTCTTTCTCTGGTGCTGTCGCTTCTAAAATAGGAGTGCCATAATGCATTATTGCACTAGTGGACTTTGCTGTCATCCAACTACTAGTACAAGAACAAGTGAACATGGACACTGACCGTATTTTAGAGCATGGCCTGATATGGACTTTTGGGGGCTGCAGGTTGAGGTCATCGTGGTGATTGGCCACAGCCGCTGCGGTGGAATCAAGGCTCTCCTCTCACTCAAGGATGGCGCAGACGACTCCTTGTAAGTACTACCAGAGTATCACGGCTCAGATCCTATTCCCGCTAACTCTACCGTCTCTCCGATCAGTTTCTGACTGTCTATTTGGTTGGTCTTGGTCAGCCACTTCGTCGAGGACTGGGTCAGGATCGGCTTCCCGGCCAAGAAGAAGGTGCAGACTGAGTGCGCCTCAATGCCTTTCGATGACCAGTGCACCGTCCTCGAAAAGGTTCGCACCATTGCCCATCTGCCATCTCATACTTTGCTCATACACTATATTATGTACTCCTGTTAGCAATACTGCACACTCCACAATTCTGCATGTGGTTTGTCTAACTCATTGGTACGCTGACCAAGAGATATTTCTGAATTGTTTCCTTTCCCCAGGAGGCCGTGAACGTGTCCCTCCAGAACCTCTTGACCTACCCGTTCGTCAAGGAGGGTGTGTCCAACGGAACCCTCAAGCTCGTTGGCGGCCACTACGACTTCGTCTCCGGCAAGTTCGAGACATGGGAGCAGTAAATCTTCCCCACCGGTTAACTCCTATATATACATGCGAATACAAACGCGTACATATATCAAGATATCGTCCGACCGTCCGACCGACCGATGTGAATCCAATGCCATGGAGTGCGTACTCGTTATTTTCCAGTACTGGATGCCGGGATGGCCCGATGTGAATTCGCCATAAGCAATAGAACCTTTTTTCTTTTACCATTTTCTGACGAGGAATTGTACTACCATGTGATGCATAATTTGATCGTCCTGTGATCAAAAGACATCATATATAAGTTTAATAATATTTTCATGAACAGTTTACCCTTTTATTACCCTTTGTTCTTGCGGTTTTCCATCTGGTGTCTGCCACTGCTTAGCTGTTTGCCCAACCCAAGAAAGAGTTTGTATATCTGAAGGAACCGAAATTGACTAAAGACACCATACAAACTGACAGAAAGATTTGAGGTCTTGCAGTAATGTCTTGATTACCAATGACCTCGTCATTATAATTACATACTCGTGATCTACGCTCATGTGTAGGAACTATCTCCAGTTTCGTTTTTCAAGAAAGAAAGGTCTACCTTTCGGACTCTTTTCATCCGTGAGTTGGATATTGTTTGTGCAAAACGAATAGTTGCACTCAGCTCTGTCAGCTGTCAATTTCCAGTCTCCGGTGTCTTAGTGCATATCAGTCTAAAAGGATCCATCACATTTCATTACTCGGTGCAAAATGACAAACTTGCAAAATGCAATTTAAGGAAAAACTGACAAGACTTTCTACGGAGTAGTAATACTTAAGCAAATAGACATTTATACCACACACCATATTGACAAATGAAGAATTGGAAACTAAATGGAAGAGGGATCGAGGACTAAAAGGATTGAGGTATCTTTTTCTTGACATGAAGGATTGAGGTATCCGAAAGTACCTTTCTACACCCAGGAGCAAATGCTCCTGTTGTGAACAGTAAAATAAAAAAGAAACTGATTTTTTTTGTGACATACTTTCACAATGTTTGTTGTGCGTGCAAAATTTCATCACAGAAACACCTTGGTGGAAGTCGTGCAAAAAAATCATAGCTCCAAAATGCTTTTGTAAGTAACATTTTCAAAGTATCGATTTTGTTTTTTTCACCATGCCTTCCACCACTGTGATTTTGTGGTGAAATTTTGCATGCACAACAAACATTTGTGGAAGTATGCCACAAAAAAATTCAGAATTTTTTGTTTTGGATTTTTTTTACTGTTCACACCAGGAGCACTTGCTCCTGGGTGTAGAAACTTCATGTCCTGAGGTATGTGGAGTTCTCCCCCTTCGGTCTAGAGTGGTTGTGATTCATGTTTGAGTGCAGAAATGCAAGAGACTGGCAATTAACAGTAATGAAAAACATGTCTTTGGGTTAGATGGCTGTGTTATAGTATATAGCGCTTGAAGAGACAAATGTGAATAGCGAAACACATTTACAAGATATGTCGGTTTGAGTTGGAACCGACACGATGGTGGCTGAAAGGCAACCACCTGCGATTTATTACAAGCAAGGGTTTAATCCTTTAATTAACACATAGTTAATTAATGGACCCTAATAACTGAGGAGGAACGTTCCAAGGGGAGGAGGCACCTATGAACTATTCATTTAGGGGGGGGGGGGGCTCTTTCCATGAAATCGACCCCCCCCCCCCCCCCCCCCGCGATATATGTGTCTAAACTTCTGGTCTCGTACCTGCCCAGTTGAGCCAGAAAAGGGCAATAAAGCCAATTTTTCTGTTATGCATTGCCCAAACTAAAAACTTTGTATGGGCTTCATTTTAAAAACAACATCAAAATGCCATGATGTACATAATTTAAATGATGTCATGTTAAAAATAATCAGGTGTTGTACATCCCAAAACACACACACACACACACACATATTGCAGAAAAATTAAAAAAATTGACATGACGAAATTAGAAAAAAGAGCATGTACATTGCCATCCAGCTCCATTATTGAAAAAAGGAACAAAAACTATGATTTTTTTTGCCATGTGACCATTCATAATAAAAATGACATCCTATTAATAAAAATGCCATGGACTTGGTAATATAAATGCCATAATAATAATAATGCCATCCTCTTAATAATGAACATGCCATCCTCTTAATAAAAGCCATGGGATGGATCGTAAAATGCCATGTGGCCATCCATAATAAAAATGACATCCTATTAATAAAAAATGACATGCACTTGGTAATAGAAAATGCCATGCCATTAAAAGTGAAAATGTCATACTCTCAATAACGAACATGACGTCCTCGTAAGAAAAGCCACGAGGTGGATAATAAAAAAAGCCATGTGAACATCCACAATAAAAATGCCATCCTATTAATAAAAAATGGCATGCACTTGGTAAAAGAAACTCCATGCCATTAAAAATAAAAATGTCATACTCTCAATAATAAAATGCCATCATATTAATAACAAACATGCCATCCCCTTAAAAAAGCCATGGGATGGATAATAAAAATGACATATGACCATTCATACTAAAAATGCCATGCACTTGGTAATAGAAATGCCATGCCATTAAAAAAATGACATACTCTCCACAAATAAAAATGTCATCCTCTTAATAACAAACATGCCATACTCTCCATGAATTGAGACACAATTTTTATCTACCTATGTTACTTGCTACCTGTAAGTGCATCTAGTGCCATCCCTAGTTGGTTTTGGAGTATTGACGACAAACCTGGTTGAGAGACTAATGTGTTTGTGAGAATTGCAGGATAACACAAGTAGTAGTCCCTCATTGATTCGATTTACCTACCGGAGATGACCCCTAAAAATGTGTGAAGACGTTGAAGACAATGATGGTCTGTGAAGCTAATCACGTTGAAGACTATAACATGAGAAGACATCGCGTGAAGACTATGGAGCTGATGACGGGAAAATGGCGGGCGTGAGAATACGCGTCCATGTCATTGATACAGAGTGAAATTTAAACGCATAAATGCATACAATAAAAATAGGATCAAACATTGCAGGTACTTTATTTACAGAACTCTTACATTTACATAAAAGATCTGTTAATTACATCTCCATAGAGAAAAACCCTGATTAAGAATTCCAACATATCTATTACATAGCATCACAACACATGAGTACTACAAAATGTAGAATTAAAAGAAAACTACAAAAATGTAGAAATAAAAATCCTCCTCGCTGTCTTCGACGTCGGCGTACTCGGAGAGCCTTAAACTTCGTCTATGCTAACATATGCGTTGGTTCATTCATGTAGCACGTTTATGCCTAGCTCATTAACCATCGCAAATATGTAGTAGTTGTCTTATTTAATGGTTAACTAGCCGGGCTAACGGTATATATGCAATATAGGGCATAACTATTTTTATGAGTTGGGTTTACTTTATAGCAACGTATATAGCGTTGCCTCGAGCCATTATATGCGAGGACTATATGAAACTTGTTGATGACATACTCGATCGCACTATATTATGTTTAGTGCGAGTAACATAGGCTATGACCCTAGTTACTTTTCTATGCATGGTACAATTTTAATTCGTATGAGAGATTACATTATGACATATGGGTTATGCTTAAATACTAGCTTTGCTAGTTTCAAACATGTCATATATGGGCATGCGACTAAGTGGATCTAGTCAAATATTTATATGGGTTTGAATGAGAATATTTCTTTTATAAAGTTTCGCTTCACTTGTATTAGTACTAACATCATGTAGCAACTTCGTGTCCATATGTAGCATAACCAAATGAAGTGTCGGGACTTCTTCTTGCTTGTATTATCACCACGTAGTATAGATTGTATGCTTATGGTGTAACCAAACAGAAGTGCATATCAGTATATGTTTCGCATGGACATGATGAAGTATATGACAATTCTCAAAGCCTAGATATATGACCCTAAACTATGAAGAGCCAAAGTCATGTATATTGAGTTGTCATGGCTTTGTTTCACATGGGTTTTCATTAGTACAAAAGCCGAGCGTATAATGCTACTTCTTGAGACTAATGAACATATAGACGCATGCTCCAAGTTTACACCCTATATTGATGCATTTAGGGGTCTAGCCAGACTATAAATTATATGGAAGGAACATGTGTGAATTTCCAACAAAATATGACCTTATGAAACCAAATCAATATGAGCTTTATTTCTGTTTCTATCTTTGATCTGTATCAACATATGGGATGCAAGATCACCATGAGACCAAATCAAGATGGACATATTTTTATTCTTGAGTTGTATCAACATGGGATGCAAGATCGCCATGAGACCAAAACAAGATGGGCATAATTTTTGGTCTTGACTTGTATCCACATGGAGATGCAAGATCACCATGAGACCAAAACAAGAAGAATTTTGTGGGTAGAACCGAATATATATGAGATATGTGGTGAAAATAAGGCATCATCGATGAATATATTTAAATCTTGAACTGTATCGACATAGGATGCAAGATCACCATGCGACCAAAACAAGAAGGAACATATTTTTTATTCTTGAATTGTATCAACATGAGATGCAAGATCCCATGAGACCAAAACAAGGCGAACATAATTTAACCACGGTTTGTATCAACAAGGGATGCTAGATCCCATGAGACCAAACTAGGTGTGCTATATGGAGCAACGTAGAACACAATAGTACTTTGAGACATATGGTGCAAGAGGAATGCATCAAGAAAGGAGCAAGAAGGTAGCCATGTATTCTCACCTTGCCTTGTTTTTTTTGTACGTGTGATGCGGACGAGCAACGCCGGCGTGTAGCAGCTTGTGGGCGGTGCAGATGACGAGCAGTGCGGCCGACGACGTATGTGGTCGGCGGTGAACGGACGGCGGCGAGCAGATGGCCGGCGACGACGGCGGCGAGCGGATGACCGACAGCGACGACGACGGCGAGACGAACGGCCGGCGACGACGACGGTGTTGCAGCGTATGTACGTGTGTGAATGATGGATGGATGAATCGTACTCTTTAGTCTGTACCAAAATGGCCAAGCCAAAGATAAAATTTTAAGATAGATTATACCATGCACCTTAGTCTGTACCGCAATGGCCGGACTAAGGGCAAGAATTTTTTAGGAGATAAAACTTGCTCCTTGATTTGTACCATGATGGCCGAACCAAGGACTAGAGTTTTGGAAGAAGAGGAAGAAGAAAGCTCCCTGGTCTGAACCACAATGGCCAAACCAAGGGCTAAAGGAAAGCCATGAATCTCACCTTCTCACCTCCTGCAAGCAAGACGCCTGCCTCCTCTTCTTTTTTTTGCGCTCTAATATACTGTATGTGTGTGATTTTAGCAGTGGGAAAAACAGATTAGAGGGGCCGATCCTAGAGCAGTCAGATCGCCTGGTATTTATAGGGCTGGGCGCACCCACCCACGTCCCATCACATCTTGTGATCGTGTGATCGTGTGAGATCGTGCATGGAGTGGGGCTGCTTCTTTTTTTTATTTGTTTAATTGCTAATCAACCGGCAAGATCCTATCAGCCATTATGGGCTTAGTTAGGCCAAGTTTTTCTACAACGTGTAGGCCTTGGCCCATTGAGCCTAATTATTTGATTAAGCTCTAACTACATGCAGGCACAATTTTATTTCTTTTTCACGTATCTATGGTCTCCTGATTTAGTTAGGAAGCCTTAATACACGTACGTACATGCATGTCTATGCATGGACCAAGAGGAAAAAGGAAAATTTTCATTACACATTTGATTATATATGCCATGTCATGCACATACATCCTATACGTGTATGTACATGTGCACTTTTTACCCAATAAATCATTTTTTTTGAAGTTTCATGAATCGACCTTCTTATTGGCTTTCTTTATTAAATTATATTTTGTGTGCATCCATTAAGATACGACGATATTTTGATGGAGGAACACATTGCACCATGCTTCGACAATATTGGTGTCGTCTTTGACGGTGAAATTTTAGATCAATATCCGTCGGCGACGATGCGCATACATACAGGACAGGACTTTATGAATATTTATTTATTTTGTCATATTTCATAATTGTTGGTTTAATGTGTGTATTATCAACGTTCGAATATATAATATGCCTTTTTTGTCGGTCGTCGATTTGAGCGGTTGATGATATCTTTTAATTGATTATTTTCATTATAAAATGGATTTTTGCCATTTTGCATTTATATATTTTATGTGGTCTATGCATAATTTTATCTTGGTCAAAATCAATGTCAACAGGAGCGCGAAGACTTAGTTGTTTCGTTGTTTCCTTTTCTTCTTTGTTGAGTCATAGGAAACACCGTACTGTTAAGTGGGGTCCAAGTGACTGAAGTGATGCTCAACCAAATCCTATGTCTTCGAGCGAAGACAATGAGAGCAAAATCTTATCCAGAGTCGGATGAGTCAGCTTGACTTGTAGCCCAAGTCAAACTGCCGCGTGCGTTTGAAATCTGACCGTTGCGACACGTGTCAGTTCCTTAGTGACCCAGGGTCATTTCGGACAAATCAGGTCGGGTTGCCCAGTGGCTATAAATAGCCCACCCCCTACACCATAAATTGGTGGCTGCTTAGAGTTAGTACACGGCTTTTGTCGTTTGAGAGCAATCCACCGCCGAAGCTTTTGAGAGAGAATCCTTGCGAGGACAAAGCCCAAACCACCCAGAGCCCAAAGAGTGTTTGGCATCACTGAAGTCTTTCTGTCCGCGTGATCTGAAGACTTGTTACACTTGAGGACTGTGAATCCTCCAGCCGGTTAGGCGTCATGTTCTGAGCATCCAAGAGTCATTGTGGATTGCCGGTGAACTAAGTCTGTGAAGGTTTGAAAGTCTACTTTGAAGACTTACCAGAGTGATTGGGCGGGGACTAGGTGTCCTTAGCTCAAGGGGGATAAGGTGAAGACGCGGTCTTCTAAGTTGAATCTCAGCCTCCCTAACCAGACGTACAGTTGTCACAACAACTGGAACTGGTCGAACAAATCTCTGTCCTCCTGGAGCTACTGGTTCCATCTCTCACTTCTCTTTACTTACAGTTTGTCTTCATGAAGTCATTGCCTGCTTGCATTATCTGTTTGACTTCACTGTGTGACTACCTGTTCTGATTGGCTTCATACTATCCTCCATCTTGATCTTTACTACCTAGCTGATAATAGTCTTCGTGCTTTCACTTCATTGAATACTTGACTATGGCTTGTCTAGTGTAGTCTACCTTCCGATGCATACGAATAGGGTCGTTTCTATTGTTTGTCTTTGAAACACCCATGTTTTGAAGACTTTCATAAAAATCGCCTATTCACCCCCCTCTAGTCGATAACTAGCCTTTCAATTGGTATCAGAGCAAGGTACTCCCTTGTTCTGTGTGATTCGGTTTAACCACCTGGAGTTTTAGCTATGTCGACTGCAGGGATAATCAAAGTCTCCGATGCGTGCCCCATCTTCGATGGCACTGAATATCCCTACTGGAAGAATAGAATGCACATGCATCTTGAAGCCATTGATGTCGATCTATGGTATGTCGTCAAGAATGGTGTTCCCAAGACTGGTGAAGGTGTCACCCCTGCTGACGTCAAGAAGTTCATTCAACTGGACTCTACCGCCAAGAACATCATCTGTGGTCATCTGACCAAAGGACAGTATGGCCGTGTGAGTGCTCTGGAAACATCGAAGCTAGTCTGGGACTGGCTCTCCAAGGTCAATGAAGGCGTCTCAACTCAACGAGATCAACGGATCAGTACTCTCCGCAACCTCTTCAACTGCTTCAAGAGACACGACAATGAGAATGTCCAGCTCACATTTGATCGCCTCACTGGTACCACAAATGAGCTCCAGGCACTCGGCGCCACTGAGATTACGAAGCATGAGATAGTGAAGACACTACTGAGATCTCTTGACACCTCATTTGACACCTTTGCCCTGATGATACAAGAACGCCCTAACTTCAAGTCTCTCGATCCATCTGACATACTTGAGAGGCTGAACACACACAAGTACCAGCTATCTGAGAAACGAGATATCTATGGCCCCAACTATGGCCGAACTCGCGCTTTGAAGGCAAAGGCTGCTGCTTCCTCATCTGAAGAAGAACCTGACTGTAGTTCTGGTGATCCTGAAGACATTGGAAAGGAGCTTGCTATGCTTGTGAAGAAGTTCCAGAAATTCACCAAGAAGAAAGGCTTCAGAAAGTCTTCACGATCCAACTCAAGGAATGATAAAGTTTCTGCCTATGACCACAAGAAGAGATTCTGCCACAAGTGCAAGGAACCTGGTCACTACATCTCTGAGTGTCCACAGTGGGACAATGAGAAGAAGAAGAAGAAGAAGAAGAAGAAGAGCAAAGAATATGTTCTGATGACAAGAAGAAGAAGAAATCCTCAAAGTCTTCTTCCAAGTCTTCATCACACAAGAAGAGCTCATCTGGCAAGGCTCGTGCTTTTGTTGGCAAGGAAATGGATTCAGAGGAGGAGTCTACTTCTGAGGAGGCGGAGGTGGATTCTGAGGAGGAGTCTGACTCTGGTGAGTCTGGCTCTAGCTACAGCCTACGTCGCCATGTCCATCTTCAACACTGAAGACAATGGCTCCGTCACCAACGCTGATGATACTAACAAGGACGACTTGCCTCCCACCTACTGCTTCATGGCACGTGGTGCCAAGGTAAAATCACGCGATGCTTACTTTCAAACATCAAGTGAAGATGACTCTGATGGTGAATCTAAACCTAGTTACAAAACACTTGCTAAAATTGCAACTGAACAGTAGAAAGCTATGGAACATACTCAAAAACTGCTAGACAAAAGCGATGACCTGTTGGACGTGAAAATGACCAAGTCTCAGTCCTTAATTGAAGACATCAAAAATCTTCATGTTAAGTACCAGGAACTTGAAGGTCGACACAAATCGCTCTCAACTTCTCATGAAAAGCTTTCCTATGATTATCTTCAAAGGAAGCAGGAACTTGAGAAATTGAGATCGGCTCATGAAGATCTTCAAAAGGAGAACGAGTCACTTCGCGCTCAACAGATCAGTCCCGCTCAGGAAGGATTTGAACCGCATGTCTAAAATGCATTGAGCGTGATAACGCTACCTCTGTTGCTGGATGTTCTACTGCTACTACTGTTGCAATATCTTCAACTGCTGATGTGGTAACTAACGCCTCTGCTGAGGATACCACTACTATTGCTGATGAGAATGCTAGGTTGAAGACACTGCTTGAGACAGGGATGTACAAAAGTCTCAAAGGGCATCAGACATTATGCGATGTCCTCAAAAAGCAGATTCTAAACCGAAACCCTAGGAAAGAGGGTGTTGGTTTCGAGAGGAAAATGAATGTTGATGGGTCGTACTGGAAGCCTGAGCAGTACCCCAAAACCACATGGGTTGCTGCAAAGGAACCTTCAGTAGATCCATCCACCTTATCTGGTTTCACTTGTGCTAACCCCATTATCATTGATGAATCCTTTGATGCAAACTATAAACTGTTTAAGAATCAAAATGATGAAGTGTTTGCCAGGTATATTGGTACTCTGCAGGAATGGGCCACCTATGAAGAAGATATGGGTACCCAAAAGCTGTCTTGAGAATCTTCTAGTGAATGTCATCATGACACCACCTGTGAAGAAGACAAACCCCATACCAAAGGCTTCATATGGTCCAAAAGCTTCACATCGAACGAGGACTCATCTGAGTCACCCTAAAGTCAATGTTTTGTAGGGAAATCATACTCAGACCCATGAATATGAGCGTGTTTCCTCAAACCGCTATGTTCATAGAACTAAGAACTTTTCTGCTTATTCCTATGAGTATTATTCACCTCCTGCAAGGCTATTTACTAGGGCTCCAAAGCCGAAGTTCTCAGATGCTGCACTTAGACTCATTGCTTCTAAGCCACCCCTGAAAATGTGGGTGGTTAAGAAAACTTAACTGTCTTTTGCAGGGAAAGGTCTCCAGCCGAAAATCTAAGGCGTCCAAAACTAATGCTGGGGACCTTAAACATCTTGTGGGGCGCAAGATAAAATGCCCAAATGGTCTTACTATGTACTTCGTTCCGGGATTCCTTGACACTCATCCTATCTATCCTAACCAAGATCTAAATTTCCATGTTCCACTTGTTCGTCAAATGTTTATGCTTCACAACTCGCTTGGTGAAGCCTATCCCCCAAACTGCACTGTAGGCTATGACACCTCGTGCTTCAGAATGGATTACGGACAGTGGATGCACTAACCACATGAGTGGCGATCGAAGTCTTCTGATGGATTCAACGCTACGTCCATCAGACAAGAGTCACATCATATTTGCTGACATTGGTAAAAGCAAGGTATTGGGTCTAGGTAGAGTTGCAATATCAAGGAATCAACACATGGATAAAGTGATGCTTGTTGAATCCCTTGGTTTCAACTTAATGTCTATCTCCATGCTTTGTGACTTAACATGATTGTGCTATTTGGAAAATATCGATGCCTTGTGCTAATGGAATCTGACAAGTCTCTAGTCTTTGAAGGGTATCAGAAAGATGATCTGTATATGGTAGATTTCTCAGCAGGACCACAAATGGTCGTATGTCTTCTAGCAAAAGCTTCAGAGTGCTGGCTTTGGCATCAAAGGCTAGGACATGCTGGCATGAGAAACTTGTACACTCTCGCGAAGAAGAAGCATGTCATGGGCATCGAAGGCGTCAAGTTCAAGAAGGATCATCCGTGTGGTGCCTGCGAAGCTGGAAAGATGACCAGGGCCAAGCATCCCTCAAAGACAATCATGACTACATCTCAACCCTTCGAGCTGCTACACATGGGCTTATTTGGCCCTACTCACTACTCTACTCTCAATGCCACTGCTTGCCTCTATGGCTTTGTCATTGTTGATGATTATTCTAGATATACTTGTGTGCATATAATCCTCTACAAGACTGAAGTGCAGGATGTCTTCAAACGCTTTGCCAATCGTGCCATGACAAACTATGGCATCAAGATCAAGCACATCAGAAGCGACAAAGGCACTGAGTTCAAGAACACCGGCCTTTACCTTTATCTGGATACTTTGGGCATTACTCATGAGTTCTCTGCTCCTTACACACCTCAGCAGAATGGCATCACGGAGCGCAAGAACAGAACTCTTATTGAGATGGCCCAAATGATGCTTGATGAGTACAAGACTCCCCGGAAGTTCTGGCCTGAAGCCATTGACACTACTTGCCACATCATCAACTGTGTTTATCTTCACAAGCTTCTGAAGAAAACATCCTATGAACTCCTATCTGGTAAGAAGCCAAATGTAAGCTACTTCAAAGTATTTGGTGCTAGGTGCTGGATCAAGGATCCACATCACATGTCAAAATTTGCACCGAAAGCACATGAAGGTTTTATGCTTGGTTACGGAAAGGATTCACACTCCTACAGAGTCTTCAACCTCTTTCACTATAAAGTGGTTGAAACTGTGGATGTGCGGTTCGATGAGACTAACGACTCACAAAGAGAGCACCTGCCAAATGTGCTAGATGAAGTCCCTCCAAGTGAATCAATCAAGCAGATGGGAATTGGAGAGATCATACCTTCTGAGAATCGGACTGAAGAAGGCTTATCATTTCTACACCTAATCAACCTGAACACAATGCTCAACCTAAAGACAATCCCCCAGATGATGACATTGATCAGCAAGAGCAAAATCTTCATCCTGTTCATCCTCGTGTTGCAAATGAAGTTCAGATTGAGAAGATAATTGACATCTTAAATGCACCTAGTCCACTCACTCGTTCAAGAGCTACTCAAAGAGCAACACAACTAACCAATTTCTGTGGGCATTTTGCATTCGTCTCAATCTCAGAACCCAAGAAAATCGATGAAGCCTTCATGGAACCTGAATGGATTCAAGCTATGCAAGATGAACTTCAATAGTTCGAGCTGAATAATGTACGGGAATTGGTAAAGCGTCCTGATCCTCGGAAGCACAATATCATTGGCACCAAATGGATATATCGCAACAAGCAAGATGAGCATGGTCAAGTGGTCAGAAACAAGGCTCGTCTCGTTGCACAAGGTTACACTCAAGTGGAAGGAATTGACTTCGATGAAACATTTGCTCCGGTGGCAAGGCTTGAAGCCATTCGCATACTACTAGCCTATGCAAATCATCACAACATCCTTCTGTATCAAATGGATGTGAAGAGTGCTTTTCTCAATGGAAAGATAGAAGAAGAAGTATATGTTGCACAACCTCCTGGCTTTGAAGATCCAAAACATCCTGATATGGTATACAAGCTCAACAAGGCACTGTATGGCCTCAAACAAGCCCCTCGTGCTTGGTATGATACGCTCAAAGACTTCCTGAAGAGCAAAGGCTTCAAACCTGGTTCACTAGATCCTACACTCTTCACGAAGACATATGATGGTGAACTATTTGTGTGCCAAATCTATGTGGATGACATTATCTTCGGCTGCACCAACAAGAAATACAGTGATGAGTTTGGTCACATGATGCAAGAGCAATATCATATGTCCATGATGGGCGAGCTGAAGTTCTTTCTGGATCTCCAGATCCGTCAGCAACGCAACGACATCATCATATCTCAAGAAAAATACCTCAAAGATTGCCTGAAGAAGTTTGGAATGCAAGACTGCAAAGGATACATGATGCCAATGCCAACCAACAGTCATCTGGGTCCCATCGCCAATGGTAAAGAGTTCGATCAAAAGGTATACTGCTCCATGATTGGTTCTTTGCTTTATTTATGTGCATCTAGGCCAGATATAATGCTTAGTGTTTGCATGTGTGCCCAATTCCAAGCAGCAACAAAGGAATCGCATCACTTAGTTGTGAAGCGAATTCTTCGATATTAGGCTTACACCCCAACACTAGGATTATGGTATCCAAAGGGCTCAGAGTTTGATCTAGTTGGATTCTCAGATGCTGATTATGCTGGTGACAAGGTTGATCGCAAGTCCACATCAGGCACATGCCACTTTCTGGGACGATCACTTGTCTGTTGGTCTTCAAAGAAGCAGAACTGTGTATCTCTCTCCACTGCTGAATCCGAATACATTGCTACTGGATCTTGTTGTGCTCAACTTCTCTAGATGAAGCAAACTCTCAAGGACTATGGTATCCACCTGAAGAATGTGCCTCTCTACTGCGACAACGAGAGCGCCATCAAGATTGCCAACAACCCAGTCCAACACTCGAAGACAAAGCACATTGAAATTCGTCATCACTTTCTCAGAGATCATGTTATGAAGGAAGATATTGATATCATTCACATCAAAACTGAAGAGCAATTGGCTAATATCTTCACAAAGCCCTTGGATGAGAAAAGGTTTTGCAAGTTGCGGTGTGAGCTAAATATCTTGGAATCCTCAAATGTCCTGTAATTATGCACACATCCTAACACTTATGCATTTTGATGACTTAGATGTGCAACACACGAAGTAATGTATATCTTCAATTAATGAAGACATACACTCTAAGTGTGAATACATTAATGCGGAATTTGACTTCAGAGCGCCATGATAATTGTGCGTCGTGTCTGGGTCTAATACTTCCTATACGGTGGGTAATGCCACCACCAAACTCCTGTTTGATGTGTTTCCCTTGGCGTTATATTTGCAAAGTCTTCGTATTTGATTTATCTTCTTCCCTGGCTTATATTCTAGTTTATCTTCATCTTGTTGATTTGGTCTTATACTAGTTATATACATATTTGTGTTCTGTCCTCTATAGCATTCACTTATAGCTATGACTTCGTGCTGAATCTTTTGATCTAAGTGAATGTGATCGGACCCTAACCTATCTATGCTTATACCTCAACTCTATCTGTCCAAATCATATGCATTCTAATGAAAATTGTCGATTGTCTTCACTAAGACCTTGTCAGCTAAAGTCAATCTGACAAACATTTATATCTGTTTTTAATGCTATATCCTTATTGCCTGAAAGTCGGAGAATTCGGAACAACCACCCCGACAATCCAGGCATGCGTGGGAACATGGAACAACTTCCAAGGTGTTGCATGCTTGCCACGTGCCCTTCAGATGTGAACTGCCAGGGGCACCTGCTTAATTGCGCTGCCCCGTTCCTTTCCTTATAAATACCCATCACATCTCGGTCAAAAATTCTTCTTCACCTTGCCACCTCTCGCAAACCCTAGTGCTTCCGCTAGCTCTCGACGACGCTGGCGACAAAGCGCTTAGCTGCCGCGACTTCACCGACGCCGTCCTCACGCGGGCCACGGACCTCGTCCTCTCCGCCGTCGCCGTAGGTGTCCTCCGTCACCAAGTTAGGGCACAGAAGATCGAACTACTCGGCCTCCAACTTCGCTCCGTCTAGCAGTTCTTCGTGTGGTAATTAAAACTCAATTTTTACCCCCTTTTTTGATCTGGTAGATTCACTCTTCTTTACCAAAAGGAGTTTCTAGATCTCCAAAGTTGAATCTATCTCTTTCTGCATTCCATACTGTGCCTAGTCTATTCACTTATGCTACTCTACAATTTAGATTCCTCACTTGTACTTATTCTTGAATTCGTACAAATCTGGAACCAACTCTCATCAAATAAGTGAATATCTTCGCGTTATGAGGTCAATGTCTTCAAACGGATTTATCTTCAAAATCTTCTGAGAATGCATATGACCTCTTCCCCTTCCCTCGCACATCTAATGTTGTCACGGGTACATGTCCGTGGGAGAATCCCTTGGTTCTCATAGTCTGCATTCCTTTGCAGAATTCTATAGCGACCAGACCTCAAACAGTCTGATCTTTGTGCATTAGTGTCATCCCTGGATCGGTAATGCTGACACGCACAGTACTTGAAGGATTTATAATAGAGTAGCAATCACACACTTATTACATCAAATGTCACAAGAGAGAACTTATTACAATAAATATGGCTTAAGGCCATCTAATAACGATAACAGCGGAAGGCTTGGAAGATAAAGCGAGTCCATCAACTCCATCGGCATCACTGAGTATAAGATCACAACCTAAGGCACCTTACTCGTCGTCTGAAAAGTCTGCAACATGAACGTTGCAGCCCGAAAATGGGTTAGCACATGGAATATGCTGGCAATGTAACACATAAAGAGTAATGAACAGAATAATGCTATCACTACATGCATATATGGCTGGTGGAAAGCTCTATGGTTATGGTTGTTCATAAAGCCAATATTTTTCCTACAACAAAGGAATAAATTTTATTTAACTATCATGGTGGTTGTTAAACATTGAGAAGGTTCCTCCAACTCAATCCCAATTAAGCATCATCATTAACCCAACAAAATTTAATTAAGTAACATGGTGAGATTCACATGAAAATCCAAATACCAGATACTCAAAACGTCCATAACTGGGGACACAGCTAACCATGATTAGTTTGTACACTCTGTAGAGGTTTGCGCACTTCTCCCCACAAGACTCGATCTCCTCCATTGGATTTCTCACACTACAAGGTGTTTGATAAACAGATGACCGAGACATCGTCTTTCAGAAGCATTAACTCTTTACTCTGGGTAGACAGTACCAACCTACATCCCCTACATCTGCTAGTCTACCACTGAAAGAGGTAACACAACATATTCAACTATGCTAGAGCCCATAGTAGCTTGCGGCTGCACACGGAAGTTTCTAGCATGAATAATCTCATGATCCCTTTGAGCCTGGGTGGCGGTCCATAGGAGAATCACACGGTACCCCGGGATTTCCAAAAATACAGGCAACACTGGGTTCCCCAGGTGCCTCAATCCACCCAGATGTGAATTTAAGTTGCCACCTTAAGTAAACCATTAAATAACAATCTCACATTTGTCATGGATACACTCACCCAATCCCCGTCTACTAGCATAGCATAGTAACATAAGCAAACGTAGAAGTAACTCCCAAAGATTTGATAAATAAAACAGGTAATAGGTACTACCTCATCTACTTCCCAATACCCACATATTAATCAGATCCTAATCATGCAATTGATTGAGGATTGATCTAATGCAATAAAACTGGGTAGTAAATAGGTATGATCAAAGCGTTACTTGCCTTGCTGATGATCCGTGAAACCTAGAGACTCGAAGTAGCAAGCGGCGCACTTCGGGTACTCTATCGCAAACAAACAAGCATAGAATAAGCACTCATCTAATGCACAGGTAAAACTCAAATAAGAGATCTAACCAGAAAGTTCAACTTAAGAACTCCGTTTTGCAAAAAGAATCAAATCAAATGAAGCAACGAAAGTCAAACGGCGAAAGAAATAAGCTTCATTTACTAATCTAGACCTAAGTCAATTTTTACGGTGGCAAAAACTTGTTTGAGTTGGTTAAACGGAAAGAGGGTTTCAAGACGAAACTCTAGGTGCTTGAATCGCCTGATTCCGATAAACGAGCGAAAAGTTATACTAGAACGAAAATCAGATCAGAAATCGCGATCAGAAATAATCGCGGAAAATCCGAGAAAAAGAAAAACGAACGAACAGGCTAACGAATGAAAGTTCGCTGTCTGCGGCTAAACGATGAAAACCGTTTGTTAAACGAATGTATGGACGAACGTCTGGAAAATAGACTAAACCGAAAAAAAAACTAAACCGATCTATTAAAAAAACAGCCGCATATTTATAGAAAAAACTGGGCGGTTTGCGCGGGTGGCTACCTCCGGCGAGGGCGGCGGGGCTCCGACGGCGGGGTCCGGCGGGGCGGCGGGGCAGCGGGGCTCCGGCGAGTGGCGGTGGACGGCGGCGGCGGACGGCGGCGGGGCGGCGGCGGCAAGGGGCGGTGGCGGCGGCACCTAGCGGCGGCGTGCGGACCGAGGCGCCGGCTAGGGTTAGGGTTGGCGGCAGGGTGGGCTGGGGTGGGCTGGCGGCTCGGGCGGGTTTTAAAGGCCGAGCGAAGAGGAGTCTGGGTCGCCCACGGCGGCCCGAGTCGATTCGTTTTTTTTAAAATAAATCGGACGCGTAGGAAAACAAATAAAAGAAATACTAAATGTACTCCAAAAATCCCGAAATAAATTTCCCCGTCCTCTAAAAATAATCCGGACAAGATGGACATTTATTTGGGGCCTAAATGCAATTTTGAAAAACACGCATTTTTCCTAATTCAAATAAAATAGTGATAAAACTCCGAAATAAAATCTTATTTGATTTTTTATTAAATCCTCAATATTTCTTTATTTTGGGAAAGTCATTTTATTCCGTCTCTCGTATTTTTATAATTGAAATATTTGAATATATAATAATAAAAATCAAATGATCCTATTTTCAAAATTTGAGAAAACTCAAATATGAAAATAACGAAATCCCCAACTCTCTCCACGGGTCCTTGAGTTGCGTAGAATTTCTAGGATCAAGCCACAATGCAATAAAATATGATATGCAATGATGATCTAATGTATAACATTCCAAATTGAAAATTTGGAATGTTACAAACCTACCCCCCTTAAGATGAATCTCGCCCTCGAGATTCGGGTTGGCTAGAAAATAGGTGCGGGTGGTCCTTCAGTAGATGTTCCTCTTGCTCCCAGGTGGCTTCATCTTCGGTATGGTGGCTCCACTAATCTTTGCAAAACATGATAACCTTGCTGCGTGTGACTCGGCTGGCAAACTCGAGAATCTTGACGGGATTCTTCTCGTAGGTCAAATCACTATCCAACTGAATCGCTTCCAGTGGCACTGTATCTCTCAGCGGTATATCAGCCATCTCTGCGTGGCATTTCTTCAACTGGGAAACGTGAAACACATCATGAACTCCTGACAAACCTTCAGGCAATTCCAACTTGTAAGCAACTTCTCCCATACGTTCCAAAACTTTGTATGGTCCCACAAAACATGGTGCTAACTTTCCCTTAACTCCAAAATGCTTAACTCCTCGAAGTGGGGGCACTCGAAGATAAACTCCGTCTCCAACTTCGTAAACCGTCTCCTTGCATTTCAAATATACATAGCTCTTCTGCCTGGATTGGGATACCTTGAGCCTATCGTGAATCAACTTCACCTTCTGTTCAGACTCCTTAATCAAATCTGGTCCAAACAACTGGCGGTCTCCAACTTCATCCCACAACAATGGTGTCCTACACCTCCTTCCGTACAAAGATTCGAAAGGGGCCATCTTCAAACTGGATTGATAACTGTTGTTGTAAGAGAACTCTGCATATGGCAAATTGTCGTCCCAACTAGATCCATAATCTAGCGCACAAGCTCTCAGCATGTCCTCTAGAATCCGATTGACTCTCTCGGTCTGTCCATCTGTCTGCGGATGAAAGGCTGTACTGAACTGTAGCCTGGTACCCAAAGTTCCGTGCCACTGATTCCAGAACTTTGAGGTAAACTGGGTTCCACTATCTGATACAATGCTCCTCGGAACTCCATGCAGACATACGATCCTGGTCATGTATATCTTCGCCAACTTAGCACTGGTGTAAGTGGTCTTCACTTGTATGAAATGAGCTACCTTCATCAAACGATCGACTACAACCCATATTGAGTCATAGCCTGAATGAGTCTTGGGCAATCCCGTGATAAAATCCATGCCTAGCTTATCCCACTTCCATTCGGGTATCGACAATGGCTGTAGCAATCCTGCTGGCTTCTGATGCTCTGCCTTCACTCTCTGACATACATCACATACTGCTACATACTCCGCAATATCCTTCTTCATTCCGTTCCACCAAAAAGTGTCCTTCAAATCCAGATACATCTTGGTATTTCCTGGGTGAATCAAATAAGGTGAATCATGGGCCTCCTACAGAATCAACTTCCTGATCTCTGGGTCATTAGGCACATAAACGCGGTCCTCAAACCATAAGGTATCGTGCTCATCCTCACTAAAACCTTTAGCTTTTCCTTTGCTCATCTTTTCCTTTATCTCCGCAATCTCCTTGTCTGTCTTTTGAGCGTCTCTGATCTTATCCATCAAAGTAGACTGAATCTTCAACGTTGCAACATAGCCTCTCGGAACTATCTCCAAACATAGCTCGCGAAGATCCTCGGCTAACTCCTTCGGTAACTCTCCAGTCAAGAGTGTGTTGACATGGCTCTTGCGGCTCAATGCATCGGCTACTACGTTAGCCTTTCTAGGGTGATAATGCAATCTCATATCATAATCCTTGATGAGCTCCAACCATCGCCTTTGCCTGAGATTCAACTCCTTTTGTGTGAAGATGTACTTCAAACTCTTGTGATCCGTGTACACCTCACAATGGTTTCCGATGAGAAAATGTCTCCACGTCTTCAATGCATGCACTACGGCTGCTAACTCCAAATCATGGGTGGCATAAATCAACTCATGGGGCTTAAGCTTTCCTGAGGCATACGAAACAACTCTTCCCTCCTGCATAAGCATTGCTCCAAGTCCTCGACGAGAAGCGTCGCAATATACTTCATAATCCTTGCGCTGATCTGGCAGAATCAACACCGGTGATGTATCCAAACGTTTCTTCAACTCCTGAAAACTGGCCTCACATTCCTCAGTCCATTTGAACTTGGTGTCCTTCTTCAACAACTCCGTCATGGGCTTCGCAATCTTCGAGAAATTCTCAATGAACCTCCGGTAGTATCCTGCGAGTACAAGAAAACTCCGGATTTCTCCAACTGACGTGGGTGCTTTCCAATTTGTCACAGTGACAACTTTCCTGAGGTCTACTGCTATTCCTTCTCCGGATATAACATGTCCGAGGAATCCAACTTCCTTCAACCAAAACTCACACTTGCTAAACTTGGCATATAGCTGATGTTCTCTGAGCTTCCCGAGTACCAAATGCAAATGCTCCTTATGCTCCTCTTCATTCTTTGAGCAGACCAGAATATCATCAATGAACACCATGACGAACTTATCCAGAAACTCCATAAACACCTTGTTCATCATGTTCATGAAATAGGCAGGTGCATTAGTCAGACCAAATGACATAACAGTATACTCATACAGCCCGTACCTGGTGGTAAAAGCCGTCTTAGGTATATCCTGCTCTTGAATCTTCAACTGGTGGTATCCTGATCGCAGAACGATCTTGGAAAATACCTTAGCTCCTTGCAATTGGTCAAACAAGTCATTGATCATTGGCAGCAGGTACTTGTTCTTGATTGTCACTTCATTCAATCTTTGATAATCAATGACCATCCTCAATGATCCATCCTTCTTCTCCACTAGAAGCACTGGCGATCCCCAAGGTGAAGAACTTGGGCGAATATAGCCTTTACCCAGTAGCTCCTTTATCCGCTTCTTAATTTCCTCCAAATCCTTTGCGGGCATCCGATATGGTCTCTTAGATATCGGCCCTGTGCCTGGCAAAAGCTCAATCAAATGTCTCTATCTGGTGGCATGCCTGGCAACTCCTCTAGAAAAAACGTCAGGGAAATCCTTCACCATTGGTACTTCCTCCTGTACAACTCCTGATAAGGAATTTACTTGAGTCCTCTTCGGCACATGTCGGGATACATACTTGATCCTTCTTCCTTCCGGCGTGGTAAGCAAAATCGACTTACTGGCGCATTCAATGTTCCCTCCATACTTCGATAACCAATCCATGCCTAATATCACATCCAGTCGTTGCGACTCCAATATTATTAGGTCTGAGGGAAACACATAGTTACCAATCCTTAATGGTAACCGATCACACCACAGACTAGCCATATACTCTGCTCCTAGCGAGGTTACTAACACGGGTGACCTAAGGGCTTGGGTTGGTAGTTTATACTTGTCCACAAATCCCCTTGATATGTATGAATGTGATGCACCTCTATCAAAAAGAACGATTGTAGTAAATGACTTAACCAAAAACTTACCTATTACTGCATCTGGCTGGGCTTCAACCTCCTCCACAGGTATGCTGAAAAGGTCCTCCCGAGTTCGGGGTAAAACGAGGCTTCTGCTGAGCTCCAGAATTGTACTTCCCTTGTCCATACTTCCTCTTGCGGCTGTCAATCTGCTCCTGCTTCCCTTCAATCATGAGAGCTCGGTCTACCAACTCCTGGTAGTTGTTGAAGGTTGCTACTATCAACTGCATGCTCAGCTCATCATTCAGTCCTTCCAGAAACTCCTCCTGCTTAGTTGCATCCGTAGCAACGTCATCTAGGGCATAACGTGCTAGCTTACTAAAGTCATCCACATACTGGCCAACGGTACGTCCACCTTGGTGTAAGTTGCAAAACTCATGCTTCTTCATGGCCATAGCTCCTGCTGAAACATGGGCAGTACGGAAAGCCTGCTGAAACTGATCCCATGTGATAGTGTCGATAGGATAAGTGGCTGTAAAATTCTCCCACCATGATGCTGCGGGTCCATCAAGCTGATGTGCGGCAAAATGCACCTTCTCCGCATCTGTGCATCCTGCAGTGGTCAACTCCCTTCCCATCTTGCGGAGCCAATCATCTGCAACTATCGGCTCGGTGCTACTGGAGAACACCAGTGGATTCAGCCTTAAGAAACGGGCTAAGTGATCAACAGGTGGTGGTGGTAGGTTGTTTTTTTGTTGTTGTTCCCCTGATTCTGATTCTGTACTAGCATCTGCATCAATGCATTCTGCTGCTGGATCAACTGAGTGAGCTCCGGTGGGAAAGCAAATCCATTGTCACGTCTCGGAGGTATCTGAGGGTTTAGAAAAGATGAGAATATAGAATAGAGTGGGGTCTAGAGAGAAAAACACTACCCATATGCATATGAGACAAATGCAAACAATATCACTTCAATCAATTCAAACAAGGGCATACAACGGTCTAACTATCGTTACTAAAGTGCTCGGACTATACTATATACATGGGGGAATACTACTATTGTTATGGTGGTCGACTAGAAAAATTGATCGGTCGAAGACTCCATGATATCTGCTCTAGCTTCATCAACAAAGTCATCATCACTATCGTCTGGGTCCGAGTCGGTGTCGCCGATGATGATGTAGTTCTCCGGGCAAGTGCAATTTTTGTCTTCTCCTCCAGTCGCGGGGAATCCCATGAACACTTTTAGCTTCTTCTTCAGATCATCATTCTTCTCCACGAGTATCGTCATTTCTTCCTCATAACCATCGCATGTAGACTTAAGTTCTTCCTCCATCTCTGTGATCTTGGTCATAGCCTTCTTCAGATCTATCATGCCTGCGGACATCTGGTTCTCCTGGCGACGAATGTGCTGGTTTAACTCCTGGATGAAAGCTGCAATTGTTCTATCCTTCCTGGTGCTGATCATCTCCCATTGCTCATCTCGGCGCCCACAAATCTGGTAAATAGTATCCTTGAGATCCTTGTGGTAAACTTCTCCAATGCGTCTCATTGTGATGTGGGCTGCCATGCTCTTTCCTAGACTCCAGATTGGTGCATCAAAAGAAAACTCTATGGGCTCAGTGAAGGGCATGAATGTCCTTCCTAGAATTTGAACTTGAATCATACAATGCTCCTCTTCTGGTAAAGTGGCAATGTAGGTCCCGGTGAAGCTTGGTACTCCGATGTTTAGGTATCTAGTGACTTCCTTCAAGTGGCGTCCAAAGGGTGTATCTTCATCCGGTTGCGTGAACTTGTTCCTTGCATCCTCCATCCTAAAAGAGTAGAAAAGATGAGGAGTCAGAAATGAGAAGAGAGAGTAGTGATCTAGGGCTTTAGCTTAGTGGTCGTGTCCTATAGTCAGCGTGTGCTCTGATACCATCTTGTAGCGACCAGACCTCAAACAGTCTGATCTCTGTGCATCAGTGTCATCCCTGGATCGGTAATGCTGACACGCACAGTACTTGAAGGATTTATAACAGAGTAGCAATCACACACCTATTACATCGAATGTCTTAAGAGAGAACTTATTACAATAAATATGGCTTAAGGCCATCTAATAATGATAACAGCAGAAGGCTTGGAAGATAAAGCGAGTCCATCAACTCCAACGGCATCACTGAGTATAAGATCATGACCTAAGGCACCTTACTCGTCGTCTGAAAAGTCTGCAACATGAACGCTGCAGCCCCAAAACGGGTCAGCACATGGAATATGCTAGCAATGTAACACATAGAGAGTAATGAACAGAATAATGCTATCACTACATGCATATATATATGGCTGGTGGAAAGCTCTATATATGGTTACAGTTTTGCATAAAGCCAATTTTTTGCCTACAACAAAGGAATAAATTTTATTTAACTATCATGGTGGTTGTTAAACATTGAGAAGGTTCCTCCAACTCAATCCCAATTAAGCATCATCATTAACCCAACAAAATTTAATTAAGTAACATGGTGAGATTCACATAAAAATCCCAATACTAGATACTCAAAACGTCCATAACCGGGGACACGGCTAACCATGATTAGTTTATACACTCTGCAGAGGTTTGCGCACTTTTCCCTGCAAGACTCGATCACCTTCATTGGATTTCTCACACTACAAGGTGTTTGAGAAACGGATGACCGAGACACAGTCTTTCAGAAGCATTAACTCTTTACTCTGGGTAGACAGTACCAACCTACATCCCCTACATCTGCTAGTCTACCACTGAAAGAGGTCACACAACATACTCAACTATGCTAGAGCCCATAGTAGCTTGCAGCTACACACGGAAGTTTCTAGCATGAATAATCTCATGATCCCTTTGAGCCTGGGTGGCGGCCCATAGGAGAATCACACTGTACCCCGGGATTTCCAAAAATACAGGCAACATTGGTTCCCCAGGTGCCTCAGTCCACCCAGATGTGAATTTAAGTTGCCACCTTAAGTAAACCATTAAATAACAATCTCACATCTGTCATGGAGAGTTAACTTACATATAGTAACTATTGTGAAGAAATTAACATTACCGGCCCTCTCTGAAACAGAAGCAGTGGAATTCTGTTCCGTCCTTAGCCCCGCCGCTCCCCGCCGCTCCCGCCGCTGCGCTTGAGCCCGCCGTGCGTCACTCCGACACCGGCGTCCACCCTCTCCTGGCGCTTGCCACTCCGGCCGCGCCGGCCACCCTCCCTCTCCCGGCGCTCGCCTCGGCTGGGCCGACCCCGTTCCGCCCTCCCCACCATGGACGGCAGTCCGCTTGCGCACTCCGCGACCGCGCGCCCCGCGGGGAGCGTCCCGTGGTGTCCGGTCTTGGTCTCTCATCCTGCTCGGAGTCGTCGGCCGCCCCGGTGGGGGCGGAGGCCTCGTCCTTGCCGCGGGCTGGGGAGGTGCCCTGGGTGCATCCTCGCCCGTCCAGGCGCGCCTTGTGGCGTTGACGCCATGACCCTTCCGCGCCTCCGCCGTAGGCCCTGCCTCATTCTTCCCCCCCGCGTGAGGTGTTGCCGGAGATGGTAGGGCTGTGCTTCCGCTGCTTCCAGGATGGGCACTTCCGGAAGGACTGCACCAACGACATCGTGTGCTTCAGATGTGGTCTGTCTGGCCACGGCTCCAGGGACTGCAAGCGCCCCCGCAGTCCGGCGCCGCCGGAGGAGTTGAGGCGGAGGGTCGTGGCCAAGGTGTCACGCCAGGGTGGCTGTGTTGCGCCTGCTGGCAGGGGCTCCCGTGGGCAGCCCGGAGGCCTTCCCGCGGGGCATGGCGCGGGGTTCCCCGCTCCGCCGCCGCCTCCGTCGCCCTCCCCGCCGTCCTCTGCCCCGTTGACCTGGCCTCGCCTCCCGGCGCCGAGGCTGGTCCTTCCCCTGGAGTCGGAGTTCGATCCTGCTGATCTGTGCATGGTGCACTGTTCCCAGTCCATGGAGGACATGGAGCAGCGTCTGCAGCTGTCCATGGTGGCGTACGCGGCTGGCGCGCGGCAGGATATCTCGCCGGAGTTCGTGTTGGAGGTCCTGCAGGCCAAGGCGGGCATTGAGCCACAGTGGGTGTCGGTACATCGCTTCCGGCCTGAGGATTTCCTCATCGTCTTCGCACGGCCCGAGCATAAGAACTGGGTGTGCACCATGTCGTCTATGGATCATCGTGGTGTTAGGATGTTCTTCCGTCAGTGGAACCGGCAGGCTCAGGCAGTTCACGCGGTGCTCCGGAGCAAGGTGTCGCTCGAGATCGAGGGCGTTCCTTCCCATGCTTGGGAGCGGGAGGTGGTGGAGCGTCTGCTGGGATCATCCTGCGTGGTCGATGTGGTGGCGCCGGAGACGAGCTCCCGGGCTAAACTCTCATCCTTCAAGCTTACGGTGTGGACGGCGGACCCGGAAACCATCCCTATGCTCCGATGGTTGGCGGTGCCGGAGCCTGGCCTGGGTCTGCAGCCCTCCCAGCCGGCGTTGCTGCATTACAAGGTCCTCATCCATCTGGCGCAAGTTCAAGATTTCACGGAAGCAGAGGAGCCATGGTTCCTTGGAGGTTCTTCATGCAGTGGGCAGAGTGGGATGCCAGATTCGGATGGTAGCATGGACGGAGGTGGTGGCGCTCCGGCTCGCCGGCAGACCTGGCAGTTCGGTGCTCGGGACGTCAGAGGTGGAGCACGGGCGGGGCATGGTGGTGGCCCGTCCAAGAGGGCTGGCGACGGTCGACAGGGTGAGCCTGGCTGGAGTACGGCCAGCACGGCATGGCGGCTGCCGGCCATGGAGGAGTTGCCGATGGTGGCACCGGTGGGCCAGTCGGTGCACGTCAGGGATCGGATTGCGGTCAGGCCCTCTGCTTTTGACCGACTGACCAGGCTGGAGACACCAAGGCAGGATCAGGTGGGACCCGCGGAACTTTCGTCAGACGATAGAGCTGTGGTGGTGGCAGTTGATCAACGGTCTTCTCCGGCGGGCGATGAGATGGAGACAGGGGCCAGGGGCCTACAGGCGCAGCAGGGCCTGCACCAATCGGCTGGCCTGAAAACGGCTAGTCCTAGGCCACAGCTGGCTTCCATGGTGGTGGGGCCGGCCGTGCAGGACCCAATGGCACAGACGGGTGACGCCTAGGTTGGTGTGGGCCAACAACTGGATGCCCAGGGCGGGGAGATCCCTAGGCCGAACTGCGATCAGGGTGTGCCGGAGCCTAATTGCGACGGCCAATCGCATGCCGTCCAGAACGGGGGGTCTCCGAGGTGGATCCGCGTGATGGTGGGGCCAGAGTTGGAGGGGGACAGTACCGCTGTCTCGGCTGATAGGGGAGAGGTGGCGATGGCCGCTACGCGCCAGGCATGCCCTGCAGAGGCGGTTGCGAGGGACCCGGCTCAGGACAATGATGGTGGGACTCTTCCTACGAGGCTGGAGGTGGAATATTCTACACCTGCATTGGATCTTGCGATCGTGCCAAGGATTGATGGTAACCATGCATGCATGGACACTGCACGTAGCGTCCGGGGATTCCGCTGCGTGCGTGGGCGCGTCCCAACTGGAAACAGAGGGCATGACAGCACAGAAAGTGGTGGCTTATGGCAAGCTTAAGAGTTTCTGCACGAACATTATCAAGAAATTGGCACCACCGCTGCTCCGTGAAGTCCAAGCATCGCACCTATGACCGGAGGCGGAGCCGTTCACGCCAAAATGCACGACGCATGCATCCAAGAAGATGGCAACTGCGAGCTGGTCCAAGGATAGTCCAGTTGAGAATGTGCTGCTGCATGCTCTGGGTCTAGTTCTAGATGACCTTGTGGTGGATGATGGGGTGGTAAAGGAGCTGAAGGCGCTGTTCGATTCCCCCCTTCGTGAGCAGCATGTCAGGGCCACCGCGGCTCTCTTCGGGAAGACGGTGCCCAGTGAACAGGAGATGAACGTGGAGAACGCGGTGGTGGTGTGTGCGTGCTAAGCGACCCGTGGTGGTGTTGGTGGTCGATCCTTCATGGATTCACACCCACAGGTGTTGTGCTGGAATGTACGTGGCCTCAACAATCCAGCCAAGAGGAAGGCCGTTAGGAGTTCATTAACTCAGTTAATGTGAACTTGGTGTGTCTCCAAGAGACTAAAATGGATGTAATGGATCAGTTTACTGTGATGCAATGCTTGGGGCCATCTTTTGATGGTTTCTCCTACCTGCCGGCTGAGGAGACTAGAGGGGGGATCCTTATCGCATGGAACACCTCGGCTCTATGGGTGGATAACTTAGTCCCCAATGCCAATTTTATTTTGGGGTTGGTGCATACCAGGGAGGGACAACCTTGGTGGATCTCGGTGGTGTATGGACCGCAGAGTGATGAGCTGAAGACGCAATTCTTGGAGGATTTGAGGGCTAGGAGGCTGTTGTGCCAAGGACCATGGATGATTTTGGGGGACTTTAACATGATCCTTCACGCCTCTGAGAAAAACAACTCTAACGTCAACCGGACCATGATGGGGAAGTTCAGGGATTTTGTTGACGACCACGAGCTCAAGGAGATGTACATGCACGGCAGGAGGTTCACGTGGTCGAACGAGCGAGACACGCCCACGTTTACTAAGATTGACAGGATCCTTATATCCGTTGATTGGGAGTTGGAAAATGCAGAATACCTCCTCCAGGCGCTCTCCACGGGAGTCTCTGATCACGCGCCGCTGTTGCTTACTACGAGTGCGGGATTCTGCCCCAAACGCAGGTTCCGGTTTGAGCTTTTTTGGACTAGGTTGGATGGGTTTGAGGAGGCGGTGCAGGAGGCTTGGGTGTGCGACCCCGCGATCGTGGATCCGTACGCCAGACTGGATGCACTGATGAGGAATGCGGCTGCATCGCTTTAGGCTTGGGGTCAGCGCAAGATTGGTAACGTCAAACTCCTAATGCGGGTGGCCACTTGGGTGATTCATAAGCTGGATGTTGCACAAGAACGAAGAAGGCTGGAGCTGAGAGAGATTTGGTTGCGCCGCACGCTGAAACGAGCTCTGCTTGGCATGGCAGCCCTGGAATGCACTATTGACAGGTAGCGCTCGAGAATGAGATGGCTCAAGGAGGGTGACGCAAACTCTAAATTGTTCCAGGCGGTGGCCAATGGACGCAGGTCAAAGAACTATATTTCGTGTATCAGAGTTGGAGAGCAGATCATTGCGGAGCAAGAGAATATGGAGGATGCCTTCTTCCATGCATATTAGCAGTTGCTTGGTACGGCCCAAGCTAGGGAGCACACCCTGGATCTCCAATTCATGGGGATCGCCCCTCACGATCTTCAGGAGCTGGAAGCCATGATTACGGAGCATGAGGTTTGGGAGACTGTAAAGGAGATGCCACCTGACCGTGCGCCGGGGCCGGATGGGTTCATTGCCGCTTTCTATCAGCGGGCCTGGCCTATCATCAAGCATGATGTTATGGCGGTTATGATGAAGCTTTATGTTGCGGATGGTAGGGGCTTTGCTAAGCTGAACAAGGCGCATATCGTTCTCATTCCTAAGAAGCCAGAGGCAGAGGAGATTGGAGACTTTCGGCCTATTAGTCTTACCCACACCGCCCCCAAGCTATTTGCAAAGGTTCTCGCTAACAGGCTTCGGACACGTATGCCGGAGATCGTGGGCATGAACCAGTCGGCATTCATTAAAGGACGGCACCTGCACGATAACTTCCTCCTTGTGAGGCAAGTGGCCAGGAAAATTCATGATCGCAGGGCACCAGGGGTGCTCCTCAAGCTGGATATCTCGAGGGCCTTTGATTCCTTATCGTGGCCCTTCCTCTTTGAGGTCCTGGAAGCTAAAGGGTTTGGGAGAAGATGGTTGCAATGGTTGGCGATTATGCTGCACTCGGCGAGCACCAAAGTTATTGTCAATGGCGTGCCAGGTCGGAGGTTCTACCACGCTAAGGGTTTGCGCCAGGGCGACTCGATCTCCCCGCTTTTGTTCGTCATCGCCATGGATGTGCTGACATCGTTGGTTTATAAGGCAATGGAGCTTGGAGTGGTGAGCTCATATCGTGGGATCTCGGCAATGCAACGGATCTCTATTTACGCGGACGATGTGGCCATCTTCATTAAGCCCACCACCACAGATCTGGAGTTCATCACCGCGGGGTTGGAGATATTCAGTTAGCCCTCAGGATTGCGTGTTAACTATCGTAAGTCGTCGGCTATTTTGATCCGTGGTGATGCTGTGGACAGTGCCAGAGTGGTCGGAGTTCTACAATGTGGCATTACGGAGTTCCCCTGCAGGTACCTGGGGCTGCAGCTCGCCATCAGATGCCTCACCAAAAGTGACTGGCAACCCATGCTTGACAAATTTAAACTTTTCGTGCCGGGCTGGCAGAGAGGGCTTATTTAGCGCCTAGGACGGCTTATTCTTGTGCAATCGGTGATCTCTGCCAAGCCAATTCATCACCTTATGATTACGGATGCTCCTGACTGGGTGTTTGAGGAGATGGACAAGTGGATGCGTTCCTTCTTCTGGGCCGGGAAGGACAAGGTGAACGGAGGCCAATGCCTCATTGCTTGGAGTAATGTGTGTCGACCCAAATGCTATGGTGGCCTTGGTGTGAAGAACCTCAAGCTACAAGGGCTAGCTATGAGGGTTAGATGGGAATGGTTAAGACGGACAGAGCCCAACAGGCCTTGGCAGGGGCTGTCCATGACCACGGATCTGGAGGCTCGTGAGGTCTTTGATAGTCTGGTGGGCATCGAAGTGGGGAGAGGCGATCGGGTGCTTTTTTGGAGGGATCGTTGGATCCACGGTTTTGCAGTTAAGCACATTGCCCCGCTTGTGTTCGCCATGGTGCCGACTCGAGTAATCAACAAACGCACGGTTGAGCAGGCTCTCACCGACAGCAGCTGGTTGGAGGACTGCCAGATGGGATTTTCTTTCATGGGCCAGCTTCAGCTGATGCATCTTATCCAGGCCATCAGCACAATACCTAGGGATGCGGAGAGCTTGGATGTGTTCACCTGGCCTTGTTCCAACTCGGGCTCATACTCTGCCAGATCGACTTATGCCAGACTTTGCGTGGGTCACACCAGGTCGCCCTTCGCGACATGCGTTTGGAGGAGCTGGGCACCTCTGAAGTGCAAATTTTTGCCTGGCTTGCTCTGCAGCACCGCATCTGGACCTCTGATCGGAGGGCACGTCACGGCTTACAAGATGAAACATCTGCTTGCTACACCTGCTTACAAGATGAAGACAATGCCGAGCATATCCTAGGCGCTTGCACCTATGCACGGGAGGTTTGGCACAGGCTCTGGGACCTTCTCGAGATTAACGTACCAGGACACGTGGCTGGTGAAACGATTCTAGACTGGTGGCTTAGGGCAAGGAAGGTCTTTCACTCTGCAGATCGGAGGGGGTTTGACTCCACTTTCATCGCGATGATCTGGACGCTATGGAAACAACGGAATGCATGGGTCTTCAATAGGTTAGAGCAACAATGTACCCCAACAGAGCTTGTGTTGATGTTGCTAGATGAGGTTGCCGAGTGGAAGGCAGCCGGGTTGGGTGTAGGAGGACTCCAACGATTTGTGAGGAGTTAGTATAGGGTCCTAGGCTGGTGTGGGTGTTGGTTTGTATCTGTGCTACATGTTTGTTCGCATTCGTGGCGCATGTCATGTAATTATTTCTCTCCTTCTATAAAAATATGGCACGCCTTTGGCATACTCACCCAATCCACGTCTACTAGCATAGCATAGTAACATAAGCAAACGTAGAAGTAACTCCCAAAGGTTTGATAAATAAAACAGGTAATAGGTACTACCTCATCTACTTCCCAATACCCACATATTAATCAGATCCTAATCATGCAATTGTTTGAGGATTGATCTAATGCAATAAAACTGGGTAGTAAAGAGGTATGATCAAAGTGTTACTTGCCTTGCTGATGATCCATGAAACCTAGAGACTCGAAGTAGCAAGCGGCGCACTCTGGGTACTCTATCGCAGACAAACAAGCATACAATAAGACTCATCTAATGCACAGGTAAAACTCAAATAAGATATCTAACCAGAAAGTTCCACTTAAGAACTCCGGTCTGCAAAAAGAATCAAATCAAACGAAGCAACGAAAGTCAAACGGCGAAAGAAACAAGCTTCATTTACTAATCTAGACCTAAGTCAATTTTTATGGTGGCAAAAACTTGTTTGAGTTGGTTAAACGGAAAGAGGGATTCGAGACGAAACTCTAGGCGCTTGAATCGCCTGATTCCAATAAACGAGCGAAAAGTTATACTAGAACGAAAATCGGATCTGAAATCGCGACCAGAAATAATCGCGGAAAATCCGAGAAAAAGAAAAACGGACGAACAGGCTAACGAACGAACGTTCGCTATCTGCGGCTAAACGATGAAAACCGTTCATTAAAATGAATGTATGGACGAACGTCCGCAAAATAGACTAAAGCGAGTAAAACTAAACCGATCTATTAAAAAATCGCGATTTTATAAAAAAACAGGCGGTTTTCTAAAGAAAACCGTCAGCGGCGCGGGTGGCTACCTCCGGCGAGGGCGGTGGGGCTCCGGCGGCGGGGTCCGGCGGGGCAGTCGGGCTCCGGTGAGTGGCGGTGGTCGTCGGCGTCGGCGGACGGCGGCGGTGGGAACCGGCGGCAGCGGCAAGGGGCGGCGGCGTACGGATCGAGGCGGCGGCTAGGGTTAGGGTTGGCGGCGGGGTGGGCTGGGTGGGATGGCGGCTTGGGCGGGTTTTGAAGGCCGAGTGAAGAGGAGTCCGGTTCGCCCACGGCGGCCCGAGTCGGTTCGTTTTTTTAAATAAATCGGACGTGCAGAAAAACATATAAAAGAAATACTAAACAGACTCCAGAAATCCCAAAATAAATTTTCCCCGTGCTCTAAAAATAAGCCGGACAAGATGAACATTTATTTGGGGCCTAAATGCAATTTTGAAAAACGTGCATTTTCCTAATTCAAATAAAATAGCGATAAAACTCCGAAATAAAATCTTATTTGATTTTTTTATTAAATCCTTAATATTTCTTTATTTTGGGAAAGTCATTTTATTCCCTCTCTCGTATTTTTATAATTGAAATATTTGAAGATAAAATAATAAAAATCAAATGATCCTATTTTCAAAATTTGAGAAAACTCAAATATGAAAATAACAAAATCCCCAACTCTCTCCGTGGGTCCTTGAGTTGCGTAGAATTTCTAGGATCAAGCCAAAATGCAAAAAATATGATATGCAATGATGATCTAATGTATAACATTCCAAATTGAAAATTTGGGATGTTACAAATTCTTACGGAGTCACATAAATTCTCCTGAAGCCAGTTCTTGTGTGACCAGCCATCGGAAGCCCTTGCAAGTTCTGAAGCCTTTCAAGTTAAGCTTCATGGCTACTGAGAAGTCAGCAAGAAAGGGTGGCAGACAGCGTCGTGGGAACACTTCCAAGGATTTGCCACCAGATCTACATGAGTTGTACAAGATAGACCCAGAGGAAACTTACGGTGAACGCAAGAATCGAATCCAGTGGATTCGAAGATATTGGGCAGAGGAATGGTTCAAGTACCGATTCGTCACAGAAGAGTATGCAGAGAAGAATGCCATTAAGCAGCCCTGGGGATATATACTATACAAAAATCTTCCTCCCAGGTCCCAGACTGAAGCTATTGAGCAAGGCTTCTATCCGTGCATGGTTCGCGGACCGCAGCCAGAGAATGCTGACCCCTTTTCTCTACTGTGGTGTCGCGAAGACAATCTATTCAAGCACAACTACCAGTTCGCAAAAGACTCTGCTGTGAAGAACAAGAAGGCATTCGGACTTGACTTCAACCCAAGTCCATCTGCTCCTCGGGAAGATGGCACCTGTGAGGCCAATGAAAACAGAGTCGGCCCCTTCTACAACCTCGACGGCCTCATCACTCACATTGCCGTTCAAGGAGCAAAAGTGGATCATTCTGGTGATGATGCTGACTCTGATGATGCACCAGCTCCTCCTCCCAAGCCACAGAAGAAAAATAAATCCAAGGCTTCAAAACCTACTGTTGCACCAAAAGCTTCTCAAGTGAAGCCATTGGCAACTGCCCCTCCTGCTCCCAGTAACACTTCTGAAGATATCTCTTGCATCTCCAAGAAGCAAGAGAAGACTCAGAAGAAAAATGTTCAAAGTTCTGGTCAAGCCCTGACACCTGCTGCCGTTCTGTGGAATGAGACTGAAGCAATTGATCTGTCAACAGACGATGAGTGCGGTGATGATGCTCTTGAGCAGCTGATGAAGAGCAAGCAAGAGGCGGAGATCTTCAATGACCTGCCCCTCTTCGATGTGAACATTTTAGACAATTTCATTGATGAGTGGTTTGACAACCCGAATCTCAGCTTTGATGATCTTCAGCTTCTAATTGGCATCAGCGTCTCTTTCCAAGGAGCCATTTCTCCTGAGCTGGCTCTGGCTTAGCGAATTGTTGAGCTAAAGAACAAGATTGACTATGAGAAAGAGCAGTTCAAGAAGCATGTGGCCAAGCTCAGTGTGGCTGATGTCCAAAACTTCAAGGTGATGTTGCATGACCTCAAGGAGGCTTTTCGCAAGAAGCGCGAAGAAGCCAAAGGTTCAAGAGAGCACATGAAGAATCTAGCTGCCAAGTGTGTCCAAGCTTATAATGAAGCTGAGAAGCACAATGCACTTTGGCGTCCTGGCATCGACCCCAAGATGGCTGCCAAGAAGAAGAAGCCAACTGTGGCCCAAACTGAAGCACCAAAGCGGGAGGAACCTCGCATTGTCTTCCCTGCCAGTATGACAGGCTCGAAGCCTAAGGTCCCCACGATGGCTTCAGAACAGAAGAAAACCAGGGCAGCGGAAGCCGAAGCCAGAAAGCGCAAACTCAAGAACACCACTAAGGATGCACCACCCACCAAGAAGAGAAAGACCAAGAAGAGAGATCGGGCTGCTCCCAAAGAGCCCCTTGTTGTCGAGCCCATTGCTTTTGCTCGTCCTGCATCTGAACATCAAGAGCGTCAGTTGATAGTTCATGAGCCTGCTTCCACAAAGGCTCCTAAAGCTGAAGAAGTACCAGCCGTTAACCCCACCACGGCTGAAGACATTGGTCCCCAAGACAATGTAGTGGATGATGAAGTCCTTCCTCAGATCGAGTGCCCAACGCTATCATCGCCTGTTCTCATGAACAACGAACTCATCAGCATTGGTCGTCCTTTGACGCCAATCTCTCAGGATGCCTCATGGGCTGATCGCCCCCAACTAGCAACTCCAAGTCAATACTCACCCAGTCCACCCGTCCTTCACCAGCGCAAGTCATCAGCCCAGTGGTGAATGACGATAATTACATGGAGACTACACCATCACCAAAAGCGTCGCCTGTGTTCAAACGGCTTCGCAAAGGCCTAAAGCCATCAGTCTCCATGACAACCATCACAGAAGAAGATTCAAACCAATCCAGCTCAGTGGCACGTCAAGTGTTCCCTAAAGAAAATCCCTCTGTGACGGTTCCCACGTCTGAAGCCAATGCTGCTGAAGACAATCCGACTACATCAGCCGATGAAAGACAAGGAGAAGAAGAACGTGTTGCCACACCCCCTACCAACCAAGAAGTTGTTCTCGAGGAGAACGTGTCTGTGCCCGACCCTCCAGCTACTCAAGTGGAGGTTGAAGATCCTGAGGCGGCCACCAACAACACTACTGAAGCCAATGACGTTGTCATGGCTGAAGATAATGTGGCGCCTGCAATGAACACTGTGCATGAAGCCAATGATGCACCTGCAACAAATGTGCAGCCTAACGCTGTTGCCAATGCCCCTGCTCCTGTTTTGCCACCAAGGCCACACACTATTGAGCAAGCATTCTATCAAGGCGAGCTGGTCACTGTCAAATGGCCAATTCTGGTTCCTTCGCCTGCTCCCGGACCTCAGTTTGATTATCATGTGGAGCACATTCCTCAGGTTCAGAAGTCAAAACCAAGGCTGCTAAGGTTTCCAGGTACTGCATCTGCGCCAGGATCGTTCAATGTTAATGGTTTCATTGCACACAACACTTTCTTCGATAAAGCCAAGAACCCTTATTCCAAGCCAAGAATATCATCTGATCGGTTCTGGAGTTATCAGCAGCGCAGCTACTACTCTTGTGTTCTATACAATCAAGGGTGCATATTTCCTCATATGCGTCTGGATTCCAAAGCCATTGCTGGCCTAGCCTACTTAGAAGAAGTCCTTGACTGTTTTCGAGATGCAGGCCTTCTCCAGTTTGTGACAGATAAGGAGAATTGGAATGAAGAGCTTCTGCTACAATTCTATGCAACCCTTCACATTCGCGGCCACAACAGGGAATGCGTTGTCAGCTTACTGGCCTATCCACTCGTGGTGAACTCTATGAACCTGGTTGTCAGCTTCACCGCAATGCGTTGGAAAGCATCTTTCAGAAGCCAGAGCCCAACATGAGCCAAATGCTGAGCATGATGAAGCCACTGCCACAGGATGCTGAATATCCCAAGGAATTCTTTGTTGAATACCTAGAGTATCTGCACCGCACCATCTATCACATTATCAGGCGAGCTCTATGGCCCATCAAAGGACATTCTTCCTCAACAAAGCTCGAAGGCACAATGAAGACATTGGTCTTCTACATTCTCAATGGCATCAGCTTCAATGCTCAGGATTTCTTCATTCGCCAATTCGCTGCATCTGGCTCAGACATATTTGATCTAAAATTCTATGCTCCATTGATTATGCGACTGATCAAGCTTCACTCTGCTATTGACTATCAGCCCTCTGCGCGCAACCATCTCATATTTTTGCCAGAGGTTGATATGTCCGTCAAAGCCATTTACCCAGAGCCTGCCAAGGAAGCACTTTATCTTCACAATGCAGATTGTCAGAGTTTCTCTCAGCATGTTGAAGGTGTTCAGGTTGCTTCTCGTGTTTATCCTTTGGCCCGCAACACTCGCCATGCATGTACTAAAGCCACAGAGAGCACTATTGCTTCAAGGCCTCGGAAGCGATCTCGTGTGCTCAATGACCGAGAGCTTCTCGTGGCCTTGCATCAGAAACACGACAAGCATCACTACTGGCTAAAGCGTCAAATGCAAAGCTCTTGGTGGATGTCAATCGCATTCGCAACCTTGCCACCAAGAATGCCTTTGTCACTCATGAAACCTATCGGAGGTCTTGGAAGAGTCTGATATTGCTTAGTGCAGAAGCTGATCTTCAAGACGATGGCTTCACCGAGAGATTCAAATTCGACTCCACTCCTCCTAGGAATGTTGTCTTGCGTCAAACTCCGTCTCTTGAAGATTCAGATTACACCTCCTCTGCGGCAACTGTTAATGCCAGAGTCCTTGATGACGCCGATGATGCTACTTCACCACCTCCAACCTCAGCGCATATCGACACTGCACCAAGTTCGTCTGCACCACCAAACCTCAACGACGACCCTGTTGCTTCACCTACTCCTCATGGGAACGAGTAGAAATTATGTCTTGAAACCTTTTTGGTCCTTACTGACAAAAGGGGGAGAAGCATAATGTTGATAGTCTTCAAGCGGGTCCATATGGGTGGTTGCTATATTTTTGCCTAGTGTTTACAACTCTTGCTTTTGATACATTTGGTTCTTTGAGTTGTAACACTTAAACTTGATGGTCATCTGCTACTTTTTCTGCTATTCTGTGATGCGACGATAAATTCCGCATTTGCGATGATAAATCCCGCATGAAGTCATTCCACAGACGTCCATTTTTCATTATGCATGTCATTATTCCTGTATATCTATTCATGCATGATGTGTTGTCTTCATATGGTGAAGAGGATCTCCACAAGTACAACCTGCCATGTGCATTTGCATTCCAACGCAAAACATTTACATGCACATCTTCAGGGGGAGCCTTTTGCCACCTATGAAGACAATATCTTAATCCTTTACAATTTCACATACTTTTATCCCCGTTGAAAACTTCAACCAGTTTGTCATCAATCACCAAAAAGGGGGAGATTGTAAGTGCATCTAGTGCCACCCCTAGTTGGTTTTGGAGTATTGATGACAAACCTGGTTGGGGGACTAATGTGTTTGTGAGAATTGCAGGATAACATAGGTAGTAGTCCCTCATTGATTCGGTTTACCTACCGGAGATGACCCTAAAAATGTGTGAAGACATTGAAGACAATGGTGGTCTGTGAAGCTAATCACATTGAAGACTATGACATGAGAAGACATCGCGTGAAGACTATGGAGCGCTAAGACTTAGTTGTTTTATTGTTTCCTTTTCTTCTTTGTTGAGTCATAGGAATCACCGTATTGTTAAGTGGGGTCCAAGTGAACAAAGTCAGAGTGACTGAAGTGATGCTCAACCAAATCCTATGTCTTCGAGCGAAGACAATGAGAGCAAAATCTTATCCAGAGTCGGATGAGTCAGCTTTACTTGTAGCCCAAGTCAAACTGCCGCGTGCGTTTGAAATCTGACCGTTGTGACACGTGTCAGTTCCTTAGTGACCCAGGGTCATTTCGGACAAATCAGGTCGGGTTGCCCAGTGGCTATAAATAGCCCACCCCCTACACCATAAACTGGTGGCTGCTTAGAGTTAGTATATGGCTTTTGTCGTTTGAGAGCAACCCACCGCCAAAGCTTTTGAGAGAGAATCCTTGCAAGGACAAAGCCCAAACCACCCAGAGCCCAAAGAGTGTGTGGCATCACTGAAGTCTTTCTGTCCGCGTGATTTGAAGACTTGTTACACTTGAGGATTGTGAATCCTCCAGCCGATTAGGCGTCACGTTCTGAGCATTCAAGAGTCATTGTGGATTGCCGGTGAAGAAAGTGTGTGAAGGTTTGGAAGTCTACCTTGAAGACTTACCAGAGTGATTGGGCGGGGACTAGGTGTCCTTAGCTCAAGGGGAATAAGGTGAAGACGCGGTCTTTTGAGTTGAATCTCAGCCTCCCTAACCAGACGTACAGTTGTCACAACAACTGGAACTGGTCGAACAAATCTATGTCCTCCTGAAGCTACTGGTTCTATCTCTCACTTCTCTTTACTTACAGTTTGTCTTCATGAAGTCATTGCCTGCTTGCATTATCTGTTTGACTTCACTGTATGACTACCTGTTCTGATTGGCTTCATACTATCTTCCATCTTGATCTTTACTACCTAGCTGCTAATAGTCTTCGTGCTTTCACTTCATTGAATACTTGACTATGGCTTGTCTAGTGTAGTCTACCTTCCGCTGCATACGAATAGGGTCGTTTCTATTGTTTGTCTTCGAAACTCCCATGTTTTGAAGAATTCCATAAAAATCGCCTATTCACCCCCCTCTAGTCGATAACTAGCCCTTTCACTACCTTGCATTTTTTATTTGTTCAGATTATAAAAACATATTTCTACCATCCATACTACACTTGTATTGCGATTTCTTCACCGAACTAGTGCACCTATACAATTGAATATTGTATTGGGCGTGTTGGGGACACAAGAGATTTCTTGTATTTGATTGCAGGGTTGTTTGAGAGATAACCATCTTCATCCTACACCTCCCACGGATTGTTAAACCTTATTTCATTCACTTGAGAGAATTTTGTTGTTGTCCTACAAAATTCGGCACTTGGAGGCCCAACAAAGTCTGCAAGAAGAAAGTTACATAGTAGACATCACATACGAGTCAAGTTTCTTTTTACTTGTCTTTAATATCTCTTCCTTAAGAAATTTACGCTATTGTTCTGTTGGTAGATCCAACCATGACTGAAAGTGCTTGTTATCGACTAGAGGGGCGGGGTGAATAGGCGATTTTATGAAAGTATTCAAGATAGGCAATGTCTTCGAAGACAGACAAGCAAATAACACCTACATAGTATGCAGCGGAAGATAAACTACACTAGCCATGCCACAGTCAAGGAAATAGAACAAAGTAAACACTAAGACAAATAGCAGCTAGGTAGAGTGGATCAGAATAGGAAGATAGTATGAAGCCAAATATGCAATCAAAGAGAATGTCTTCACATAGCGAAGTCAAACAGAGCAGGAAAGCAATGACTTCGCAATATAGAACTGTAAGTAAAGGAGTGAGGAGATAGAACTAGTTGCTTGACGAAGATCAGGATTTGGTAGGCTAGTTTTGGTTGCTATGACAACTGTACATCTGGCTAGGAAGCCTGAGATTGAACTCAGAAGACCACGTCTCCACCTTATTCCCCTTGAGCTAAGGTCACTTAGTCCTCGCACAATAACTCCGGTAAGTCTTCAAGGTAGACTTCCAAACCTTCACAAACTTCATTCACCGATGACCCACAATGACTCTTGGATCCTGAAAGTGTGTTATGTCGACTAGAGGGGGGGTGAATAGGCGATTTTTATGAATTCTTCACTGAGGAATTTGCCGGTGAGGAAATTCCTTAGCGAAGAACTATTAGCAGCGGAATAAGTACTTAGAAGTAAGCATAACAGAATACAAGCATGGTCATCATGATGAAATGAAGACTAGCATAGAGTACAGAAAGCGTAATCACAGGATAACACAAGATGAAGACAAACAGACTGAAGAAATTGAACTGAGAAATTGAGAAAGTCTTCAGTCAAAGTCTTCAAACACAGATATGAACAAACATCAACACAGTAATGAGGAAATGAAAGGGTTGAGGAAATAGAACCAGTAGGTTGGTGAAGACAATGATTTGGTAGACCAGTTCCAACTGCTGTCTCAGTTGTACGTCTGGTTGGAGCGGCTGAGTATTTGAACTCGAGGACACGTAGTCCCGGACACCCAGTCTCTGAGCACGCAGCTCAGGACACCCAGTCCTCACCGTATTCTCCTTGAACTAAGGTCACGCAGACCTCGTCCAATCACTCGTGGTAAGTCTTCAGGCGACTTCCAAACCTTCACAGACTTGGTCACTCGGCGATCCACAATTCCTCTTGGATGCACTAGACCTTGACGCCTAACCGTCTGGAAGAAGCACAGTCTTCAAAGGTAACAAGCGTCGGATCCACGCAGGATCAATTTCTTCAGTGATGCTCAATCACTTTGGGGTTTGTAGGTGTTTGGGTTTGGGATTTTCCTCACTTGATGATTTTCGCTCAAAGTCCTCGGAGGATGGGTTGCTCTCAAATGACAAGTGTCAAGTTCTCTCAGAGCAGCCAACCAGCTAGTGGTTGTAGGGGGCGGCTATTTATAGCCTAGGGAGAAGCCCGACATGATAAGACATAAATGCCCCTCAATGATATGACCGTTAGGTGGATAAGATATTTTGGGACAGCTGGCGCGCAACACAGCAACGGCCGGAAATTTGACTCTCAAATTCCTCAGGGCTATCATGTTCCTCACTGTGTAGGTAATTCGCACTGGCGAATTCCTAACTCCTCAGTCAGAACAAATTCATCAGCGACCAGAAGAACTTCGTCTCTGTCACTGAAGAAAGTGACTGAACTGTATGAGATTTCCAAAGGCTTCACTCGAAGGGATTGGTAGGTGTAGGATATTGAGTTGAGCATCACATGGAAATTTTTCCTTAGTATTTCCTCGACCCCCTTTAACAGTACGGTGTTTCCTATGACTCAAGAAGGAGAAACTGAAACTACAAAAACAAAAGTCTTCACGCTTCATGTTCCACAAATGAATACCAAGTCTTCAAGGTCACACCAATTTCTTCACTTTCAAAGTCTTCAGAAAGTCTTCAGAATATCAAAGTCTTCAGTTGAAGAACTTCATTTTTAGGGGTCGACTTTCTCTGTAAATATCAAACTCCTCATAGACTTATAGACCTGTGTACACTCACAAACGCATTAGTCCCTTAACCTATAAGTCTTCAATACACCAAAATCACTATGGGGCACTAGATGCACTTACAATCTCCCCCTTTTTGGTGATTGATGACAACATAGGTTAAGTTTTCAACGGGGACAAATATATGAAGTGTATACACTGATATTGAGGAATTTGATTACACGATATAGAAGAACTCCCCCTGAAGATGTGCATAGTGAGGAATTTGCTTTTGAGGCAGTGCACATTTGAAGAGTTGAATCATGGAGATCTCCCCCTATATCTTGTACTTCATACACGCATTTGATATATAATATGAAGAATTTGAAATGCATGATGAAATATGGTGCCTGATGAGATTCAGGATGCGTGCAATGTTATTAACGAGGAAATAAGCATGCAGAGCATAATGCAACAAAAGTATCAGTGCACCATCGGGTTTAAGATTACAACTCGATCCAAATAAAAGTCTCAGAAGAACGAGAGTTGTAACTTAAAGAATTGCCCTTAATATAGACCCGCTTGAAGACTAACTCAGATTTCTCCCCCTTTGTCATCAAATGACCAAAAGGATTGAAACTGAGGACTGACGCCCCTGAAGAATTTCAAGTCGATGGAGGAGCGCCAGCGTTGTCGGGGTTGTTTGTTGTAGCAGGGCCTGCCGCATGTCGTCCAAATCTTCATACTCATCAGTGTCACGTGATGAAGAATAAGAGCTGGCCACCAAGGAAGGAACTTTGACCTTCTTGAATTTCTTCGGTGGAGGTGCAGACCAGTCAAATTCTTCCTTGAGACCCATATTCTTCAGATCTGCAGCGTTGTAGACATGAGAGAGAACAGCCCAGGTATGGTTGAAGGTTTCATGGAGGTAGTATTGGTTCTTCTTCACTGCATTGTGTGTTGAGGTCATGTTGTGAAGAATTGAACCAAACTGACGCTTGACCCATTTATGATTGCGATCAACCTTCTGATGAAGACTGAGGAGTAACTCACGGTCAGTCATCACCCTGGGTGTTGTGGCTTGAGGATTTTGCTTGGCTGAGGTATTTGCGGCAGAGTCATGTGTGGCAGAATCGTGATTGGTAGAGTAAGATGCAGCCTTGCGAAATTGACCATCCAATGGACGAATGCCTTCATCGATCACAGCAGCGGCCTTGCCTTTATCATCGGCTGATGAAACTGTCCGTTTGAGGACTTCAATGGGAGGCAAGTAGCTACCGTGATTCAGAGTGTCAGCTTTGTAATTCAGTGAAGATCTTGCCCTGATGAATCTCATAATTCAAGGAGCATTGGGCTTCAACTCGAATGGTGACATAGCAATATTGGCCAGAGTCCTCATGAAGAAATCATGGAAGATGATGGGAACGCCATGAATGATGTTGAAAAGCATATTCTTCATGATGCCAACGACTTCTTCATCATTTGAGTCGTGGCCTTTGATGGGACTCATTGTCTTCGTCAGAATTCGATAGACAGTCCGAGGCACATACAGTAATTCCTTGACGAGGAATTTGGTTCATGGGGCCTGCCTTGGCTCCAAAGGCTTCATCAGCACTTGCATATAGTGATTTGAAAGTTCTGGTTCATTGTAGATACAACGAGCATCATCAAGTGGAGGACTGAGTGGTAGAGCACGAAGCAATTCAGTTGCAGGTGCCTTGTAGTGAGTATTTTCACACATCTAGTCTAATACCCAGGAGTTCACGTCTTCAGCGTCTCCGGTGATGTGTAGAGTTGCATAGAATTGAAGAATGAGTTCTTCATTCCAGTCACAGATATCAATGCAGAAATTTAGAAGTCCTGTTTCGTGAAGAACACTGAGGACTGGCTCAAAGCCGGGCAGAGACTCCATGTGCACATGAGGAATATGTGCATGATCGAAGACTTTGTCTTTGTTGAAGAGCACTAAGGAATAGAAATTGGCTTGGCTGGCAGTCCAGAAACGCCTCTTCCTTATGCAAGCAGAATCATATGGATTATAGTCAGTGAAGAATACATGCTCGGCAAAGAAATCTTCAGCCTTAAACTTCTGTTTGCTTGAGAACGGATTCTTCTGCTTTGGCAGAGGGGTGTCAGTGAGTTGCATCACCACCTCAGGAATCGCGAGCTCAGGTTCTTTAGGCTGAGGAATTTCTTGTTCCTCAACAGGTGCAGTCTGAGGATTAGCAGCAGCAGGTTCATCAGCACTAGTGGCTGGAATTTCTTCATGCACAGAGAGAGTGGGTTGAGTTTCTTCAGAGCCCATTTGAATTGTTGGTGCAGGGGACTGAGGAATCTGTTGGATCGGGGTGAAGAGAGGAGTATTGGGATGCTGACTTTCCCAAAAGTCATCATTCATCACAGGTGTGGTGCACCCAATATCCACATCTTCATCTTCAATTTCCTCAACACCAGCCTCTTCAGCTGTGAACTGAGGCATAGGTGAGGAAATGACTGGCGTTGAAGGGATTGCGTCCACTTCAATTTCTTCATCAATCTGCTCTGACGAAGCAGCAGAATGATGTTCTTCATCAGATCCGATTGGGATCTCATAGTCTTCTCCAAAAGGAACAAGGTCCTTTGATGGCATGGAGGAAATCGGAACAGCATCAATTGGATTTTCGAGTGAGCTGTTCATTGGCTTCATTTTCTTCGCAGCCGAAGAATTTGACACAGCTGATGCCTCCCTTTTCTTCACTGCAGCTCGCTCTGCAGCCTTGGTCTTCTTCACATCAAATGCACATGGAAGAATTGGAGTTTGTGTAGGTGCAGATGGAGCTGAGGGATCTGGTTGATTTTCTTCAGGCGCAACTGATGCAGTTGCCCTGACTTCTTCAGTTTCTTCAGGCGCACCACTAGTGGATGCCCTGGCAATTTCTTCAGTGGCTGGAATGGGATCATCAGCCCTGGAACTAGTATTTTCATCAGCAGCCGGAACTTCATCCGCGGTGCTGGCATGTTCTTCAGTCGGCTGAGCTGAGACTTCAGCCTGAGGAATTTCATGTTGCGTTGGGGCAGCAACATTGGTGAACTTCTTCGTCAGGTTGACGAATCTGACTTTGGCTCCTTGCCAATCAGCATAGTAGGCATCAAAGTCATTGCTGAGGGCTTGAATTTTAGACTGAGCCTGGAGAAGTTCCTCAGGTGTCATTCTGACAATGTTTTTCTTCAGGAGCTTCTCCTTTCTGTATTGAGCTTTCTTAATCTCTCTTGCCTTTTCAAACTTCCATTTCTCTTCAGTGATGAAATGGGTCAACATATGACTTTGTCCAGCGGTCAGATGAAAATCAGGCATTGGGGTGTTTGGATCCTTGTGCCAGAGATCAATATAATTGAGGATTTTCCTCGGATCCAACAGCAGTGGCACAGATGTGCCCTTGGCTCTAGCGGCCTTTACCTGTCTGTCTCTGATGATTTCTGCAAGTTCATCATCAGAAGCTTCATCATCAGAAGGCACATGAAATGCGACCTGTTTCTTCTTTGGACTTGGCCGAGGACCTCGTCCAGCTGTTGCTTTGGTCTTCAGCAGAGTCGGGCCAGATGATGACTTTGGTGCAGCTAAGGAACTTGCTGAAACACCAGAGGCAATCGAGAAACCAGCAGTCCTTTGACATGTAGTCAGATGCACAGGAGCTGAGGACTTTGGTGGAGCAGTAGCAGTGTGAGGAATTTGCCGTGAGGGCACTGCTGAGGAACTTGGCCGTGAGGGCGCTGTTGGTGAAGCACTTGGCTTACGAGCAAGCTTCTTTGGCATGGATTTCCTCGGTTTGACCGAGGCCTCAGTAGCAGTAGCAGTGGCAGAATCCTCATTGAATTTCTTCACTGCCTCCTTGGCTTGTCTTGCCAATTTGGCTTGGTGCTTAGCCCATTCTTCAGGAAAGTCCTCACCACGTTTGATGCTTGTGGGATCTGCTACTTGGCCAGGTGCCAATGGAGCTCTTGGGCATGGAGGATTGAGGGCGAATTTCTTCATGTACTTTGGAGTCACATATCTGTATTCCCTCCATTCCCTTGCCCATCTCCGTTCAATCTTCTGAATGCGCACCTTGTGCTGATTTTTGTTTTCTTTGCCAAATTTTGCTTCATCAAGTGTGCAATAGTCAGCATAAATTTCCTCAGGGATTTCAAACGCAGTCATAACCTCAGGTTTCTTTCCTCCTTTCTATGGCTTCTTACCGTCTGCCATATTCTTCAGTTGAGGAATTTGAACAATTGAGTTCTTTGAAGAAGTATGCAGTTTTTCTTCGAGGAATGCTGCAAATGAGTTAAGTTGATGAGAACCTAGTGATTCAGCAGCAGACATGAGTACCTGTGAACAGAGTACAGGTGCGAGGAATTCGGAGAGGTCATATGCATTCTGAGAAAGTTTTTCGAAAAGAACAAGTTTTGAGGAATTTGACCAGATGAACCTTGAGGAATTTCACTAAGTGTTCTTGTCTTAGGTTCCAGAGTTGTACAGATCGAAGATCCACACAATTAGGGAATCTTGAAGAAAATGATTGCTTAGATAAATAGTTCAAGATCTTATGATGTGTGTGGTGTTCATATGTGTGAAGATTTGAAGAATAAACACCTTTGAAGATTTTCAGGAAAGTTTGAGAATCAAAGCGAGTAATAAAAGTAACTTTTAATTACCCGAAGTGAAGAACACGATGAACTGAGAAGAACATATGGGAAGTTCGTCAGGTTAGATCTTCCTTGCCCTAACTTGGCGGAGCAAGACAGCTACGGCGGCAGCGGAGTGAAGATTTCCGCGGTCGGCGTGAGTACAACGGCGATGAGGTCGAGGCAGCGAAGCTCTTCCTCATCGGCGACGATGGAGTAGTGGCGGCGCTAGGGTTTGAGGAGCTCGAGCGGGAGAGAGAGGTCGAGCGGAGTAAATGAAGTGAGGAAGGAGACAGGGGTATTTATAGACTCGGTGAAAAACTGTTCGCCCGAAGATTTAGGACGAACGTGCCCCTGACTGTTCTCCTTCTCACGACATGTGTCACCCATGTACTGTGTAGTGGAGGTCGTGTACGATCATGGGTGAATAGAATAATGCATCGTGGGATGCGGAACAGTTTGAGCGGCAAAACCGAAAATTTGGATAAGATTTGTTTTAAAGTTTCGTTCGCAATTTCTTCAGCTGACAAGGACATAGTGAAGATTTTGAACGAGTTTCAAATAGAACGCACATGAAGAATTTGTGAATAGATTGGGTTGAGTATAGCATAGAGGGGGAAGGGTCCGATCACATTCACTTAGTAGAAAAAACAACTTGAAGAAATAGCTATAAGTGAATGCTGTAGAGGACATAAACTCATATATATATATAGCCAATGAAGACAAATGAAGGGAACAGTGAAGATTTTGCAAAGTTGAAGAATTTGAAAAACTGAAGAATTTCAAAACTGAGGAAAAACTCAAATTGAAGATTTTCAACTTTTTGTGGTGGCGTGACCCACCGTATAAGAACGATGATTTCAGACACCGCGTACAATTGTCGTAGGGTTCTGAGAATCAAATTCTTCATTATTTTCTTCACACTTAGAGTGTTATTCTTCATTGATTGAAGAAAAACGTTTCTTCATGTGTTGCACATCTAAGTCATCAATTTTGCATAAGTGTTAGGATGTGTGTCCTTTTCAAAGAACATTCGAAGATTCTAAGATATTTAGCTCACACCGCAACTTGCTAAATCTCTTCTCATCCAAGGGCTTAGTGAAGATATCAGCTAGCTATTCTTCAGTCTTCACGTGCTCGATGGAGATGTCGCCCTTCAACACATGATCACGAAGAAAATGATGACGAATCTGAATGTGCTTTGTCTTCGAGTGCTGAACTGGGTTGTGAGCAATCTTGATGGCACTCTCATTGTCGTAGAGGAGAGGCACATTCTTCACGTTGACGCCATAGTCCTTAAGCGTTTGCTTCATCCAAAGCAGTTGAGCACAGCAAGAGCCAGCAGCAATGTATTCAGCTTCCGCAGTAGACAGTGATACACAGTTCTGTTTCTTCGAGGACCAACTGACCAAAGATCGTCCGAGGAAATGACAATTGCCAGAAGTTGACTTGCGGTCCACATGATCACCAGCATAGTCAGAGTCAGAATATCCAATGAGATCAAAAACAGAGCCCTTGGGGTACCATAATCCTAGTGTTGGTGTGTGAGCTAGATATCGAAGAATATGCTTCACAGCCTTATGGTGTGATTCCTTCGGTGCAGCTTGAAATCGGGCACACATGCAAACGCTAAGCATTATATCTGGCCTAGATGCACATAAGTACAATAAAGAACCAATCATGGAGCGGTATACCTTGTGATCGAAGTCAATACCATTTTCATTAGTGCATAGATGGCCATTTGTGGGAATAGGAATTTTGACGCCTTTGCAATCTTGCATGCCGAATTTCCTCAGTACATCTTTGAGGTATTTCTCCTGAGATATGAACATGCCATTGCGCTGTTGACGAATTTGAAGACCTAAGAAGAATTTCAACTCTCCCATCATAGACATTTGATATTCTTCACTCATCATATAGGCAAATTCATCACTATAACGTTGGTCAGTACAGCCAAAGATAATATCATCAACATATATTTGGCACACAAACAGTTCACCATCATAAGATTTAGTAAAGAGAGTAGGGTCGAGTGAACCGGGTGTGAAGCCATTCTTCACGAAGAATTCCTTCAATGTATCATACCACGCCCGAGGGGCTTGCTTGAGGCCATAGAGGGCCTTATTAAGTCTGAAGACTTTGTCAGGATTCTTTGGATCTTCAAAACCTCGGGGTTGAGGAACATATACTTCTTCCTCAAGCTTACCATTGAGGAATGCACTTTTCACATCCATTTGATATAAGATGATATTATGATGATTAGCATAAGCAAGTAATATGCGAATAGCCTCAAGTCTAGCAACAGGTGCAAAAGTTTCATCGAAATCAATTCCTTCAACCTGTGTGTAGCCTTGAGCTACCAGTCGTGCCTTATTCCTTACCACAAGGCCATTTTCATCTTGCTTGTTGCGGTAGATCCACTTTGTGCCGATGATATTATGTTTGCGAGGATCTGGATGTTTGACCAGTTCCCAGACATTGTTGAGCTCGAACTGATGTAGTTCTTCTTGCATAGCCTGAATCCACTCCGGCTCCAAAAATGCTTCATCTACCTTAGTGGGCTCTGTGATAGAGACAAAAGCATAGTGCCCACAAAAGTTAGATAAATGTGAAGCTTTTGAGCGTGTGAGAGGACCTGGCGCTTCAATGTCATCGATGATCTTGTCAACTTGTACTTCTTTTGCAACGCGAGGATGAGCTGGTTGTCGTCGAGGTATTTGATCATTTTCCTCAGCACCATTGTCTTCAGCATTATCTTCAGGTGCGTCAGCTCGACGTTCTTCGCATACTGGAAAGAATTCTTCAGCAAATTCTTCAGTAGGAATGACATCCTCAGTTGCCTTGAACTTGATAGAATCCTCAGGTGCTGGTTCATCTAACACAGAAGGTAGGTGCTCTCTTTGCGAGCCATTAGTTTCATCGAACCGCACATCTACAGTTTCAACAATCTTGTGAAGAGCGATGTTGAAGACTCTGTAGGTGTGCGAGTACTTTCCGTAACCAAGCATAAAACCTTCATGTGCTTTCGGTGCAAATTTAGAATTGTGGTGAGGATCTCTAATCCAACATTTAGCACCTAAGACTTTGAAATAACTCACATTGGGTTTATTGTCAGTGAGGAGTTCATAGGCCGTCTTCTTGAAGAATTTGTGAAGATATACTCTGTTGATGATGTGGCACGCAGTATCAATTGCATCAATCCAAAAACGATCAGGCGTTTTGTATTCATCAAGCATAGTGCAAGCCATCTCAACAAGAGTTCTGTTCTTGCGCTCCACGACGCCATTTTGCTGAGGAGTATAAGGAGCAGATAACTCATGAGTAATACCAAGTTCATCAAGATAGTCATCAAGACCAGAATTCTTGAACTCAGTTCCATTGTCACTTCTGATGTGCTTGATCTTCACACCAAAGTTGGTTGAAGCCCTCGAGGAAAATCGTTTGAAGACTTCCTGCACTTCATGTTTGTAAGTAACAATGTGTACCCATGTATATCGAGAGTAATCATCAACAATGACAAAACCATATAGAGATGCAGCATTAGTGACTGTTGAGTAATGATTAGGTCCGAAGAGGTCCATGTGAAGCAATTCAAATGGACGAGTAGTGGTCATGATAGTCTTTGCTGGATGCTTGGCCTTGGTCATTTTTCCAGCCTCACAGGCTCCGCATAAGTGATCCTTGAGGAATTTGACATTCTCAATGCCAATGCCATGCTTCTTCTTCGCAAGCGTGTGTAAATTCCTCATGCCTGCGTGACCAAGTCATCGATGCCATAGCCAGCCTTCTGAAGCTTTTGCAAGTAAACACACGGCTGGTTGTGGTCCTGTAGAGAAATCAACAATATACAAATCTCCTCTCCTAAAGCCTTCGAAGACTTTGGAATTGTCAGCTTCCATAATCACAACACAGCGATACTTGCCAAAGACAACAACCATATCAAGATCACAAAGCATTGAGACTGACATGAGGTTGTATCCTAAGGACTCAAGAAGCATGACTTTGTCCATATGTTTATCCTTAGAGATCGCAACCTTACCAAGACCCAATACCTGACTTTTGCCTTTGTCAGCAAAGATGATATGCTTCAGATGTGACGATGATAAAGGAGCATCCATCAAAAGATTCTTGTCACCAGTCATGTGATTTGTACATCCACTATCGAGGACCCATTCAGTGGTTTTGGGTTGATCATCCTGCAGATGAATTAGTGTAACTTACAATCTCATATGCTTCATCAATGAAGAATATGATATCAAGTTCATCAGATGAATTTCATCAAGCGGTAAACAGATATAGCAGTATGAGGACGTGTGAAATGAAAGTTCATTTCATCATGGTTAGCATGTGTCCTTTCAAGCAATTTTGTCAGGTCCCCAGCAAATTCTTCAGACGTTAAGGTACGTCTGGAGACCTGACCCTGCAGAAGAGATTAGTTCTTTTTCTTCACCACCCACATCTGAAGGGGTGGCAAAGAGTTCATCACTCTGCGAGCACCATACGAGAATGGTGGCATAGAAGCCAAACCATTTCGTTTCACATAAGAGGGGTTAGGGTAAGCATATGAATAAGCAGAGAAATTCTTCGAGGACTTATGAACATAATGATTTGAAGAATAATGTGCATATTCGTGGCCCTTAGCTCTACCCTGCGAAACAGAGTTATTAGCACGATGATAGTCATATGAGGACTTTGATCCATTTGAGGAATTTGATCCACGTGAGGAATTTGGTCCATATGAGGACTTGGATCCATATGAAGAATTAGGTCCATATGAAGAGTTTGTTCTGGGGTTCCTATTCTTCACAGGTGGTGTCATGAGGACATTCACCTGAAGACTTTCAACATAACTTTTGGGAACCTAGATTTTCTTCATAGGGGAACCGTTCCTGCAGTTAGTCTCAACATATCTAGCAAATACTTCACCATTTTGATTTTTGAACAGTTTATAGTTGGAGTCAAATGACTCATCAAAAGAATGAGGAGATTCACATGTAAAGCCAGATAACATGGATGGATCAACTGGAGGTCCCTTTGCAGCAACCCATGAGGTTTTGGGGCACTGCTCAGGCTTCCAATATGTTCCATCAGCATTAAGTTTCCTCTCAAAGGCAATACCCTCTTTCCTAGGGTTTCTGTTGAGGATCTGCTTTTTGAGCACATCACAAAGAATCTGATGCCCTTTGAGGCTTTTGTACATGCTTGTCGTGTACAGTTCCTTCAGCCCTGCATCGTCAGTGAAACTAGCAATGTCCTCAGATGAGGAATTAGAGATAGCAGAGGCAGGTGAAGAATTTGTAACAGTTGAAGCATTTGAACATTCAGGTGAAGAATTAGCAGATTCACGTTCAATGCATTTTAAGCATGGAGGAACAAATTCTTCCTGAGAAGTGCTGATTTGTTGAGCAAGTAATGAATCGTGTTCCTTCTGAAGATCTTCATAACTCACTCTTAGCTTCTCAAGATCTTGCTTTCTTTGAAGAAATTCATAAGAAAGTTTCTCATGATCAGATAAGAGAGTGTTATGATGACTTTGAAGGTTATCAAACCTAGACTGAAGTCTTTGAAGATTTTCAGTCAGGGCTTTAGTGCGATCCATTTCTTCACCCAACATATCATCACTTCTGTCTAACATGTTCTGAACCTTTTCAAAAGCCCTTTGTTGTTTTACAGCAATCTTTGCAAGTTTAGAGTAGCTGGGCTTGAGATTCTCATTAGATTCATTTTCACTAGATTCAAAGGAGGTGTATTTGAGTACCTTTGCACCTTTTGCCATGAAGCAATAGGTGGGAGCATAGTCATCATTATCTTCATCAGGCTTGTCGGTGGGGTCAGTTTCTTCAGTGTTGAAGATGGACTTGCTAACAAAAGCAGTAGCGAAGGCCAGACTCGCCACACCAGATTCGGATTCTTCAGATGCCTCCTCTTCCTCATTTTCCTCAGATTCAGCTTCAGAGTCCATTTCCTTGCCAATGAATGCCCGAGCCTTCTTGGAGCTTCTCTTCTTGTGAGATGAAGACTTCGAGGATTTAGATGACAAAGATTTTGACGTTCTCTTCTTCTTCTTCGCATCATCAGAACTGTAATCCTTGTATTTCTTCTTCTTCAATTCCTTTTCCCACTGAGGACAATCTTGAATATAATGACCAGGTTTCTTGCATTTGTGGCACAGCCTTCTCTTATAGTCACTTGATGAGGAATCACTGCTTCTTGAGGATTTTCCAAAGCGACCACGTCTTGAGAACTTCTGGAATTTCTTCACGAGCAGTGCTAGCTCCTGGCTTAGTTCTTCAGGATCACCAAGGCTACTACCAGAGTCCTCACATTCAGACTCAGACACAACCTTGGCCTTCAGGGCACGTGGTTTTCCATAGCTCAAACCATAGAGATCTCTCTTTTCAGCAAGCTGGAACTCGTGAGTATTTAGCCTTCCGAGGATATCGGTAGGATCAAGAGACTTGTAGTCAGCCCGTTCTTGTATCATCAGACCCAGAGTATCAAATGAGGAATCAAGTGATCTCAACAGTTTCTTCACCACCTCATGGTCAATGATGTCAGTGGCACCGAGGGCTTGAAGCTCATTTGAGATGTCAGTGAGGCGATCAAAGGTTTGTTGGACATTTTCATTTTCGAGTCTTTTGAAGCGGTTGAAGAGATTCCGAAGAACATCAACTCGAGAGTCACGCTGAGTTGAGACTCCTTCATTTACTTTGGACAACCTATCCCAGATAAGCTTAGCAGTTTCCAAAGCACTCACTCTTCCATACTGTCCTTTACTCAGATGGCCACATATGATATTCTTCGCTTGAGAATCGAGTTGCTTGAATCTCTTCACATCGGTAGCGTTCAGTGAGGGTGAAACAGAGGGAACACCATTTTCCACAACATACCATAGATCGTTGTCAATTGCCTCGAGATGCATTCGCATCTTGTTTTTCCAGTAGGGGTAGTCCGTCCCATCAAAGGTAGGACACCCAGCCGAGACCTTGATCATACCTGCGGTCGACATAACTAAAACTCCAGGCGGTTAAACCAAAATCACACAGAACAAGGGGGCACCTTGCTCTGATACCAATTGAAAGTGCGTTATGTCGACTAGAGGGGGGGTGAATAGGCGATTTTTATGAATTCTTCACTGAGGAATTTGCCGGTGAGGAAATTCCTTAGTGAAGAACTATTAGCAGTGGAATAAGTACTCAGAAGTAAGCATAACAGAATACAAGCATGGTCATCATGATGAAATGAAGACTAGCACAGAGTACAGAAAGCGTAATCACAGGATAACACAAGATGAAGACAAACAGACTGAAGAAATTGAACTGAGGAAATTGAGAAAGTTTTCAGTCAAAGTCTTCAAACACAGATATGAACAAACACTCAACACAGTAATGAGGAAATGAAAGGGTTGAGGAAATAGAACCAGTAGGTTGGTGAAGACAATGATTTGGTAGACCAGTTCCAACCGCTGTCTCAGTTGTACGTCTGGTTGGAGCGGCTGAGTATTTAAACTCGAGGACACGCAGTCCCGGACACCCAGTCTCTGAGCACGCAGCTCAGGACACCCAGTCCTCACCGTATTCTCCTTGAACTAAGGTCACGCAGACCTCGTCCAATCACTCGTGGTAAGTCTTCAGGCGACTTCCAAACCTTCACAGACTTGGTCACTCGGCGATCCACAATTCCTCTTGGATGCTCTAGACCTTGACGCCTAACCGTCTGGAAGAAGCACAGTCTTCAAAGGTAACAAGCGTCGGATCCACACAGGATCAATTTCTTCAGTGATGCTCAATCACTTTGGGGTTTGTAGGTGTTTGGGTTTGGGATTTTCCTCACTTGATGATTTTCGCTCAAAGTCCTCGGAGGATGGGTTGCTCTCAAATGACAAGTGTCAAGTTCTCTCGGAGCAGCCAACCAGCTAGTGGTTGTAGGGGGCGGCTATTTATAGCCTAGGGAGAAGCCCGACATGATAAGACATAAATGCCCCTCAATGATATGACCGTTAGGTGGATAAGATATTTTGGGACAGCTGGCGCGCAGCACAGCAACGGTCGGAAATTTGACTCTCAAATTCCTCAGGGCTATCATGTTCCTCACTGTGTAGGTACTTCGCACTGGCGAATTCCTAACTCCTCTGTCAGAACAAATTCATCAGCGACCAGAAGAACTTCGTCTCTGTCACTGAAGAAAGTGACTGAACTGTATGAGATTTCCAAAGGCTTCACTCGAAGGGATTGGTAGGTGTAGGATATTGAGTTGAGCATCACATGGAAATTTTTCCTTAGTATTTCCTCGACCCCCTTTAACAGTACGGTGTTTCCTATGACTCAAGAAGGAGAAACTGAAACTATGAAAACAAAAGTCTTCATGCTTCATGTTCCACAAATGAATACCAAGTCTTCAAGGTCACACCAATTTCTTCACTTTCAAAGTCTTCAGAATATCAAAGTCTTCAATTGAAGAACTTCATTTTTAGGGGTCGACTTTCTCTGTAAATATCAAACTCCTCATAGACTTATAGACCTGTGTACACTCACAAATGCATTAGTCCCTTAACCTATAAGTCTTCAATACACCAAAATCACTAAGGGGCACTAGATGCACTTACAGATCCTCAGAACGCGACACCTAACCGACTAGGTGATCACGGTCTTCAAGTGTATTAAGTCTTCAGATCATGCAAACAGAAATACTTCAGTGATGGCAAAAACTCTTTGGGCTCTAGGTGTTTTGGGCTTTGTACTCACAAGGATTCTCTCTCAAAGGCTTTAGAGGTGGGTTTCTCTCAAACAACAAAAGTTGTGCACTATCTCTAAGCGGCCACCAATTTATGGTGTAGCGGGCGGGCTATTTATAGCCTGGAGGCAACCCAACATGATATGTTCGAAATGACCCATGGGTCACTAAGGAACTGACACATGTCCAAAGGTCGGATTTCAAACACACGCGGCAGCTTGACTTGGGACACAAGAAAAGCTGACTCATCCAACTCTGGATAAGATTTTCTCTCATTGTCTCCACTCGAAGACATAGGCTTTTGGTTGAGCATCACGTCAGTTTTCTGACTTTGTTCACCTGGACCCCACTTGACAGTTCGGTGGTTCCTACGACTCAAGAAAGACAAAAATGAAACTACGAAAGAAACTACGTCCTCGCACTCCATTGACTTCAAGTGAATGTCTGCATATGTTATTATCTTCGATGCGAAAGTCTTCATGAACCACCACTGTCTTACAATATCTTCATACATTTTTAGGGGTCATCTTTGATGGGTAAACCGAATCAATGGGGGACGTCTACCTGTGTTCTCCTGTGAATCTCACAAACACATTAGTCCCTCAACCACATTTGTTGTCAATACCCCAATACCAACTAGGGGTGGCACTAGATGCACTTACAATGACAATACACTTGAAGTAGTTAATTCGAGCGGAACATATATCTTCTTTCCTTATAACTTCACCATCCATTAAATTATCAAAATCAATGTCGTTTTGTCCATTAATTTCAGTGTGCTTATAATGATATTTCAATGTGCTTATAATGACATTGGGGCGGTTTCTATGGGCATAAGACAAAGAAATCATGAGCGGCAAGTGTAATGTCAATTGGCAAATTATCACCTGCCGGTAGATTGTGTCGGACTGGGAATCCCCTGAATGTCACGGTTCACAAGTGCACCGCGGCTGCGATGGTTGTGGCTTGCCTGGAAGCACCCGGGGAGGCCCTGAGTGGGCTCTAAATGCCCTGCGATGACAAGGACAGGGCCATGTTTGCATCCACAACAGATGTCACTATTCGCAATGACGCAAGGGCGAGTTTGTGGCACTGCAATTGGTTGGGTGGTAGTACCCCACGGCTCACCTTCCTGGACCTATTCAATCACGCCATCAAAATGAACAGGACATTCGCAGGGGTGTTGCACGAAGACCGTTGGGCGCTCGACCTTTGCCACGACAATGTCGACAACATCCTGCCTCAATTTATTCAGTTACTATGGCTTGTTGATGACCCACAAGTATAGGGGATCAATCATAGTCCTTTCTATAAGTAAGAGAGTCGAACCAAACGAGGAGCAGAAGGAAATGACAAGCATTTTCAGCAAGGTATTTTCTGCAAGCACTGAAATTATCGGTAACAGATAGTTTGATAGCAAGATAATTTGTAACAAGTGACAAGTTGCAATAGTAACTAAGGTGCAACAAGATAGCCCAATCTTTTGGTAGCAAAGGATAGGCCAGAACAATCTCTTATATTACGTAAGCATTCTTGAGGACACACGGGAATTTCATCTAGTCACTTTCATCATGTTTATTTGATTCGCGTTCGCTATTTTGATAATTTCATCTGTGGGTGAACTAGTACAACAAGCTGCTATACAAACGGTTTTTAACCCCTTTCCGTGATGGTATTTTTAACCGTTGTCAAGTGAGTGTGTGCGATACGGGGGTCCTTCCCACATGACCCAAAAACCGTCGGGGATAGGGAGCCATGATGCAGACGCCTTGCCAAAATGTAATCATCTGCGATGCAGCACACACTAAATTTTGTCACACGTGTGGGATCGGTGATTAAACGTTTCTAATGATGCAGTGAAACCAAACGGTGTGTCGTAATGAACTGTTTGGGAAACAGTATCTAAGGCACACGAGCCAACATATGGACTGTGTGCGATATGTGCCCCATCGCACACGAGTTTTCTGCAGAACTCGCCTGCCATGTATGACTCCATCGCACATGTTTCTGAACAATTACCGTGTGCGATAATGTTCTATTAAAAATGGTTCAAGAGCCCCTTAGCACACATACAAGTGCTGCAGACCGTTTGTGATTCGTTGTGTATCACCGACGGTTGAGGTAAGAGTGATGTGTGCTTTTCGTTAAGGATCCCACACGTTTGCTGAAAAGTTTATGACTGAGATTGTATTTTACATTGGGCATAGTTTACTATGAGCTCTCGTGCGCGATAATGTGGTATCACAAACGGATCTGGAGGCCCTACGCACACGTAGTAGCGCCACAAATCGTCTGCGGTCTGCTGTGTATCACCTACGGTTCCGCTACGATTGACGTATGCTTTTTGATGTGGGTTGCACACACTCGTTTAATTGAACCGTGTGCGGAGCAATTGCTAGGTTAAAGAAAAAATATCCCATTTAAATCGGCATGCAAAAATCAAATTCGCCACAATATGCAATTGAATAAATAGTGTCCATAGGAAGTCATCAGATTTCGCAACAATCGCAGTTGAATAAATGGTAGCTAAATTCCAATGATTTGTGGACATATATATGCATTACATAATTAATCATAGTGTACGAAATACGAGGACCTCATTAGATGGAAAACAATGGATCCATGCGTATATGTTTAGCGGCTAACTCTTACTCAATGTTTCAGGAGAAGGCATGCCGAAATCTTCATTATCACCAGTGGGATTGATGTAGTGATTCAGAAAGAAGTGGTTGATAAATCTATGAACCATCAACAATTCACCAGCGGGGAGTGATAGCTCGTATCCACGTCGGTATTTTCCCCAAAGAGGAAGGGATGATGTAACATAGCTATGGTAGGTATTACCCTCACTTATGAAACCAAGGTTATCGAACCAGTAGGAGAACCAAGCAACATATGTAAACGGTACCTGCACACAAAGAACAAATACTTGCAACTCGACGTGTAAGAGGGGTTGTCAATCCCTCTCGGGTAAAAGATTGGTAAATAGACAGATTGGTAGATGCAAATAGAATAACGGCAAATAAAATTCAGCGAGGTGTTTTTGGGTTTTTTGATAATATAGATCTGAAAATAAAATATGCAAATAAAGAAAAAGGCAAATAGCAATATAGATGTGAAAATATATGATAGGAAAATAGACCCCGGGGCATAGATTTCACTAGTAGCTTCTCTTGAGAAATAGCATGTCGTGGGTAAACAAATTACTGTTGGGCAATTGATAGAACATCGAATAATTATGACAATATCCAGGCAATGATCATTATATAGGCATCACGTCCAGGATTAGTAGACCGACTCCTACCTGCATCTACTACTATTACTCCACACATCGACCGCTATCTAGCTTGCATCTAGTGTATTAAGTTCACGGAGAAACAGAGTAATGCAATAAGAACGATGACATGATGCAGACGAGATCTATTCATGTAGGAATAGCCCCATCTTTTTATCCTTAATAGCAACGATACATGCGTGTCTTGCTGCCCCTTCTGTCACTGGGAAAGAACACCGCACGATCAGACCCATCACAAAGCACCTCTTCCCATGGCTAGAAAAATTGATCTAGTTGGGCTAACTAAACCAAAGATTCGAAGAAGAAATACAAGGCTATAAGTAATCATGCATATAAGAGATCAAAATTCAAATAACTTTCATGGATATATAGATCTGATCATAAACTCAAAGTTCATCGGTTCCCAACAAACACACTGCAAAAGGAGTTAAATCAAATAGATCTCCAAGAGACCATTGTATTAAGAATCAAAAGAGAGAGAAAGCCATCTAGCTACTGCCTACGGACCCGTAGGTCTACAATGAACTACTCACGCATCGTCAGAGAGGCACCAATGAGGATGATGAACCCCTCCGTGATGGTGTCTAGATTGGGTCTCGTGGTTCTGGAACTTGCGGCGGCTGGAATTGTGTTTTGTCGACTCCCCTAGGGTTTCTTGAATATTTGGAGATTTATAGGGCGACAAGGCAGTGCGGGAGGCCACCGAGGTGGGCACAACCCACCAGGGCGCGCCTGGGCCCCCAGGCGCGCCCAGGTGGGTTGTGCCACCATCGGGGCATCCCTCTGGTTCTTCTTTGGTCCAAGTTGTGTCTTCTGGTCTATAAAAATTCTCCAAAAAGTTTTGTTGCGTTTGGAATCCGTTTGGTACTGGTATTCTGCAAAATAAAAAACAAGCAAAAAAACAACAACTGGCACTGGGCACTATGTCAATAGGTTAGTCCCAAAAAATGATATAAAGTTGCTATAGAATGATTGTAAAACATCCAAGAATGATAATATAACCGCATGGAACAATAAAAAATTATAGATATGTTGGAGACGTATTAGCATCCCCAAGCTTAATTCATGTCCGTCCTCGAGTAGTTAAATGATAAAAACTGAATTTTTTATGTGGAATGCTGCCTAACATGTTCATCACATATTCTTTTCTTTTGTAGCATGGACATATGGACTTTTATATGGTTCAAAGCAATAGTCTATTTTTGACATGAAGATTTCAATACTCAAGCATATCAACAAGCAACCATGTCTTTCAAAATATCAACACTGAAGAAAGTTATACCTAGTCCATCATGCTCAATCATTGATCCATTCATGAAACACACTCACATATTAGCTACAACCATTGCTTAAGTACGATCGTTGTGCCCCTTAGTTGGTGCTTTATAAGAGAAGATGGAGACTCAAATAAATAAAAATTGCATAAAGTAAATAGATAGGTGATAACCCACAAGTGTAGGCGATCGCAACAGCTTTCGAGCGTAAAGTATTCAACCCAAATTTATTGATTCGACACAAGGGGAGCCAAAGAATATTCTTGAGTATTATTAGTTGAGTTGTCAATTCAACCACACCTGGATAACTTAGTATCTGCAGCAAAGTATTTAGTAGCAAAGTAGTATGATAATAAAGGTAACGGTAGCAAAAGTAATATTTTTGGGTTTTGTAGTGATTGTAAGAATAGCAACGGAAAAGTAAATAAGCGAAGCACAAGATGTGAAAAGCTCGTAGGCATTGGATCAGCGATGGATAATTATGTCGGATGCGATTCCTCGTGTAATAGCTATAACATAGGGTGACACAGAACTAGCTCCAGTTCATCAATGTAATGTAGGCATGTATTCCGAATATAGTCATACGTGCTTATGGAAAAGAACTTGCATGACATCTTTTGTCCTACCCACCCGTGGCAGCGGGGACCTAGCAGAAACTAAGGGATATTAAGGCATCCTTTTAATAGAGAACCGGAACAAAGCATTAGCACATAGTGAATACATGAACTCCTCAAACTACGGTCATCACCGAGAAGTATCCCGATTATTGTCACTTCGGGGTTGTCGGATCATAGCACATAATAGGTGACTATAGACTTGCAAGATAGGATCAAGAACACACATATATTTATGAAAACATAATAGGTTCAGATCTGAAATCATGGCACTCGGGCCCTAGTGACAAGCATTAAGCATAGCAAAGTCATAGCAACATCAATCTCAGAACATAGTGGATACTACGGATCAAACCCTAACAAAACTAACTTGATTACATGGTAAATCTCATCCAACCCATCACCGTCCAGCAAGCCTACGATGGAATTACTCACGCACGGCGGTGAGCATCATGAAATTGGTGATGGAGGATGGTTGATGATGACGACGGTGATGAATCCCCCTCTTCGGAGCCCCGAACGGACTCCAGATCAGCCCTCCCGAGAGAGATTAGGGCTTGGCGGCGGCTTCGTGTCATAAAACATGATGAAACTTTCTCTCTGATTTTTTTTCTCCGCGAGATGGAATATATGGAGTTGGAGTTGAGGTCGGCGGAGCTCCAGGGGGCCCACGAGACAGGGGGGCGCGCCCAGGGGGGTCGGCGCGCCCCCCACCCTCGTGGACAGGGTGTGGCCCCCTGGTCTTGATTATTTTGTCAGTATTTTTTATATTTTCCAAAAAGTGCCTCCGTGGATTTTCAGGACATTCCGAGAACTTTTGTTTTCTACACATAAAACAACATCATGGCAGTTCTGCTGAAAACAGCGTCAGTCCGGGTTAGTTTCATTCAAATCATGCAAGTTAGAGTCCAAAACAAGGGCAAAAGTGTTTGGAAAAGTAGATACGTTGGAGACGTATCAACTCCCCCAAGCTTAAAACTTTGCTTGTTCTCAAGCAATTCAGTTGATAAACTGAAAGTGACAAAGAAAAACTTTTACAAACTCTGTTTGCTCTTGTTGTTGTAAACATGCAAAGCCAGCATTCAGGTTTCAGCAAATATTATGAACTAACCATACTTACAATAACTCCTAGGTCTCACAATTACTCATATCAATGGCATAATCAGCTAGCGAGCCATAATAATAAAACTCGGATGGCAACACTTTCTCAAAACAATCATAACATGATATAAGAAAATGGTATCTCGCTAGCCCTTTCTGAGACTGCAAAACATAAATGCAGAGCACCTATGAAGATCAAGGACTGACTAAACATTGTAATTCATGGTAAAAGAGATCCAGTCAAGTCATACCCAATATAAACCAATAATAATGAATGCAAATGATAGCGCGCTCTCCAGCGGGTGCTTTTTAATAAGAAGGTGTAAATAGATAGGCCCTTGACAGAGGGAAGCAAGGATTTGTAGAGGTGCCAGAGCTCAATTTTCAAATAGAGATTGAATAACATTTTTGAGCGGAATTCTTTCATTGTCAACGCAACAACTATGAGATGGCTGTATCTTCCATACTACATGCATTATAGGCAGTTCCCAAACAGAATGGGAAAGGTTTATACTCCCCCAACCACCAACAGGCATCAATCCATGGCTTGTTCGAAACAACGAGTGCCTCCAACTAACAACAGCCCTGGGGGAGTTTTGTTTAATTATTTCAATTTGCTTTGATCTTTTTGGATCATGGGACTGGGCATCCCGGTTACCGGCCCTTTCTCGTGAATGAGGAGCGGATTCCACTCCTCTTGAGAATAACCCACCTAGCATGGAAGATATAGGCAGCCCTAGTTAAAACATGAGCTGCTCGAGCATACAAAATGGAATTTCATTTGAAGGTTTGGAGTTTGGCACATACAAATTTACTTGGAACGGTAGGTAGATACCGCATATAGGAAGGTATGGTGGACGCATATGGAACAACTTGGTGTTTATGGAGTTTGGATGCACAAGCAGTATTCCCGCTTAGTACAGGTGAAGGATAGCAAAAGACTGGGAAGCGACCAACTGAGAGAGCGGCAACAGTCATGAACATGCATTAAGATTAATTCACACCAAGTACAAGCATGAGTAGGATATAATCCACCATGAACATAAATATCATGAAGGCTATGTTGATTTGTTTCAACTACATGCGTGAACATGTGCCAAGTCGAGTCACTCAATTCATTCAAAGGAGGATACCATCCCATCATACCACATCATAATCATTTTAATAGCATGTTGGCACGCAAAGTAAACCATTATAACTCATAGCTAATCAAGCATGGCAAAAGCAACTATAATCTCTAAATGTCATTGCAAATATGTTTACTTCATAATAAGCTGAACTAGGAACGATGAACTCATCATATTTGCAAAAACAAGAGAGGTCGAGTTCATACCAGCTTTTCTTATCCCAGTAAGTCCATCATATATCGTCATTATTGCCTTTCACTTGCACGACCGAACGATGTGTATAATAATAATAGTGCACGTGCATTGTACTAAGCTGGAATCTGCAAGCATTCAACTCAAGAGAGAAGACAAACTAATATGGGCTCTAAGTTAAATAAACAATCATGCATAAGAGAGCCACTAAACATTTTCAATATGGTCTTCTACTCTCGACCCCCAAAGAAAAGAAAAGAAAATAAAACTATATACACGGGAATGCTCCCAACAAGTAAGAAGAAGAACGAGAAATATTTTTGGGTTTTCATCTTAATTCTACTACAAGCATGGAAATTAAACTAAATAATATTTTTTTGGTTTTTCTTAAGGTTTATCAAACACACAAGAAGAAGGCTAGAAAAAGAAAATTAAACTAGCATGGATAATACAATGAAAGAGTATGAGCACCGACAACTAGAATAGTGTGTGAACATGAATATAAAGTCAGCGAGAAATACGTACTCCCCAAGCTTAGGCTTTTGGCCTAAGTTGGTCTAGTGCCAAGGACCGCTGCTACTCTCCCCGATGTACTGGGAGGTGTAATCAAGATACCACTGGCTGGCCATCTCCAGGTCCCACTGGTAAGATGATGCACGATAAGGGTCCAGTGCAGGTTCCGGCTCAGGATCAAGTTCTGGATTGGATGATTGGCCTCGATGAGCATACACCGCTTCCGGTGTGACAAGACAATTATCTGCAATCAAATCAAACAACAAAGGTGCAGGCAAAATAATAGTCTCATTGTGTTTCTTATTAAATCTCAGGTTATACAAGAGCATCCTATCTTTGTTGTCAACAATGAACTCATGTGCTACCATGCTTTTGTAATCTAGAATGTAAGGAGGCAATTTTGTCTCCTCTTTCTCATGGTGCCTAATAGGTATCTCAAAATGTCTAGCAAGACGTGAAGCATAGATACCTCCAAAGATGGGGCCTTTTGTATGACTCAGGCTTAGCCGTTTAGCAATGATGGCACCCATACTAAAACTATTATCTCCAAACAAGGCATGGTGAAGAATGATAATATCAGGAACATTGAAGTTTCCACTATTTCCACGACCAATCAAGCATCTACTAGCAAATATGGCAAAGTAGCGTAAAACAGGAAAGTGTATGCTAGAGATTCTCGCATCAGAACCCTTTGGATCCGCTATAGTGATAGTGTTAACAAAGCCATCCACATCTTTACGATGTGGTTCCTCTAATTTCCCTTCACAGGGTATCCTACATACCGTGCAAAAATTACATAAAGACATTTCCCTGAATTCATCATATAAATGAAATGATACTGAAGGCGGGACTTCTTAGGATATTAATAAAAGTTTTGCACGAAGGTATTGGTGAAGAGATACTGATCAATCCGGTCGTGGAGGAAATCGTTGAGGCCTGCATTCTCGATCAAAGAATAAAAATCTTCATAAATTCCAGCTTCTCTTAAGAAATTATCGCATGGCCATTCACACGGTCGTACTTCCGCTATGCGAGGAAGATTATACTTGGCCTTTTCCTTCTCTTTAGCTTGTTTTTCCTGGGTGCCTTGGCTAGAAGAGCCCCTCAAAAGTCTCCTTAACATTTTCTGAAATTTTCTGAAATTTTAGTAACTCCAAAATAAAAGTGAATAAAACTAAACAAGATTGATAGCAACTACTCCTACAAGTGCCTAGAGCCTATATCATGCATTAGAATTAGTTGGGACCTCATAAATTTAACATGCAAGCTCAAGAACATGGTCATCTATGCAGCAAAAATTTGCAATGAATAAAGCACTAGAACAAAAACTAATTGTACCAATGGAGGAGTCACATACCAAGCAACAATCTCCCAAAGCAGTTTTGTGAATGGAGCTTTGAGCAAGGAGATCAAAAATCGCAGCAAAATGAGCTAGAACTCGTGCATAAGCTGGATGGGGATTTTTTGGGAGAAGATGGAGTGTGTGGGTGCTGGCATAAGTGGAGGGGGGCCACTAGGGGCCCACGAGACAGGGGGCGCGCCCTCCACTATCGTGGCCTGGTGCTTTCCCCTCCTGTACTGATTTAAGTGCCTAAAATCCTCAAATATTCCATAAAAAATCATACTAAATTTGCAGGGCATTTGGAGCACTTTTATTTTCGGGATATTTTTTATTGCACGGATAATTCAGAAAACAGACGGAAAATACTATTTTTGCTTTATTATTCTAAATAACAGAAAGTAAAAAGAGGGTACAGAAGGTTGTGCCTTCTAGTTTCATCCATCTCGTGATCATCAAAATGAATCCACTAACAAGGTTGATCAAGTCTTGTTAACAAACTCATTCCGAATAACACGGAACCGGAGAAATTTCGAATAACACTAAGTTACCTCAACGGGGATATGAACATCCCCAATAATAAGAATATCATACTTTTTCTTGACAGTAGGAAGAGGAAATTCAAAACCTCCAATAATGATAGTTGGAACTTTTCCAATAGAATCGATGCTATGAACTTGAGATTGTTTCCTCGGAAAGTGTACCGTATGCTCATTACCATTAACATGAAAAGTGACATTGCCTTTGTTGCAATCAATAACAGCCCCTGCAGTATTCAAAAAGGGTCTACCAAGGATAATCGACATACTATCGTCCTCGGGAATATCAAGAATAACAAAGTCCGTTAAGATAGTGACATTTGCAACCACAACAGGCACATCCTCACAAATACCGACAGGTATAGTAGTTGATTTATCAACCATTTGCAAAGATATTTCAGTAGGTGTCAACTTATTCAATTCAAGTCTATGATATAAAGAGAGAGGCATAAAACTGACACCGGCTCCAAGATCACATAAAGCAGTTCTAACATAATTTCTTTTAATGGAGCATGGCATAGTTGGTACCCCCGGATCTCCAAGTTTCTTTGGTATTCCACCCTTAAAAGTGTAATTAGCAAGCATGGTGGAAATTTCAGCTTCCGATATCTTTCTTTTATTTGTAATGATATCCTTCATATACTTAGCATAAGGATTTACTTTAAGCATATCAGTTAAGCGCATACGTAAGAAGATAGGTCTAATCATTTCAGCAAAGTGCTCAAAATCCTCATCATCCTTTGTCTTGGATGGTTTAGGAGGAAAGGGCATGGGTTTCTGAAACCATGGTTCTCTTTCTCTACCGTGCTTCCTAGCAACAAAATCTCTCTTATCATAACGTTGATTCTTTGATTGTGGGTTATCAAATCAACAGCAGGTTCAATCTCTACTTCTTTATTTCTGCTAGATTGAGCATCAACATGAACATTATCATTAACATTATCACTAGGTTCATGTTCATCACCTCATTGTGTTTCAGCATTAGAGATAGAAATATCATTAGGATTCTCAAGTGTATCTATAACAGGTTCACTAGAAGCATGCAAAGCCCTATTGTTTTTATTTTTCTTCTTTTTAGAAGAACTAGGTGCCTCTAAATTGTTTCTCTGAGAATCTTGCTCGATCCTCTTAGGGTGGCCTTCAGGATACAAAGGTTCCTGAGTCATTCTACCAGTTCTAGTAGCCACTCTAACAGCAAAGTCATTTTTATTATTTAATTCATCAAGCAAATCATTTTGAGCCTTAAGTACTTGCTCAGCTTGAGTAGCAACCATAGAAGCATATTTGCTAATGAGTTTAAGTTCACCTTTAACTATAGCCATATGATCGCTCACGCGTCCTATCTCGAAAGCATTATTCTTTAACTCTCTACCAACATAAGCATTAAAACTTTCTTGTCTAGCCATAAAGCCATCAAATTCATCTAAGCATGGGCTATGAAATTTAGTAGAGGTAATTTCAACTTTATCATATCTATAGGGAGAATTTACCTTTACTACCTGTGCCGGGTTATCAAGACAATGTGGTTCTTCAACAGGCGGTATATTAAGGCCATGTATTTCTTCAATAGTTGGTAAATTCTTAACATCTTCAGCTTTTATACCTTTTTCTTTCATTGATTTCTTTGCCTCTTGCATATCTTCAGGACTGAGAAATAAAACACCTCTCTTTTTTGGAGTGGGTTTAAGAATAGGCTCAGGAGTTGGCTCAATTGGTTCAGGAATTGGCTCGGGAAGAGTCCAATTATTTTCATTAGTCAACATATTATTCAATAGTAATTCAGCTTCATCGACTATTCTTTCCCTGAAAACACAACCAGCACAACTATCCAAGTAGTCCTTGGAAGCATCAGTTAGTCAAGTATTTCATTTTTCTTAAGAGGATGATCAGGCAAAGCATTAAGTAATCGAAGAAGCCTCCCCCAAGCTTGTGGGAGACTCTCTTCTTTGGTTTGCTCAAAATTATACATTTCCCGCAAGGCAGCTTGTTTCTTATGAGCAGGGAAATATTTAGCAGAGAAATAATAAATCATATCCTGGGGACTACGCACACAACCAGGAGCAAGAGAATTATACCAAGTCTTAGCATCATCCTTTAATGAGAACGGAAATATCTTAAGGATGTAATAATAGCGAGATTTATCATCATTAGTAAACAGGGTGGCTATATCATTCAACTTGGTAAGATGTGACCCAATAGTTTCAGATTCAAGGCCATAAAAAGGATCAGATTCAACCAAAGTAATAATCTCAGGGTCAACAGAGAATTCATAATCCGTATTAGTAACACAGATAGGTGAAGTAGCAAAAGCAGGATCGGGTTTCATTCTAGCGTTAAGAGACTGCTGCTTCCATTTAGCTAATAATTTCTTAAGATCATATCTATCTTTACAAGCAAAGATAGCTCTAGCAGCTTCCTCTTCCATAACATAACCCTCAGGAACAACAGGCAATTCATAATCATTGGGAGAACTTTCATCATCACTATCATCAATAATAGCATCTTCAATAATTTCATTCTCTCTAGCCCTAGCAAGTTGTTCATCAAGAAATTCACCTAATGGCAAAGTAGTATCACGCACAGAAGTAGTTTCATCATAAGTATCATGCATAGCAGAAGTGGCATCATCAATAACATGCGACATATCAGAATTCCTAGCAGTAGCAGGTTTAGGTGTCGCAAGCTTACTAATAGCAGAAGGAGAATCTAGTGCAGAGCTAGATGACAGTTCCTTACCTCCCCTCGTAGTTGAGGGCAAAATCTTGGTTCTTTCGTCTTTCAAGTTCCTCATAGTGATCAACAGATATAAATCCCAAGTGACTCAGAGAATAGAGCTATGCTCCCCAACAATGGCGCCAGAAATTAGTCTTGATAACCCACAAGTGTAGGGGATCGCAACAACTTTCGAGGGTAAAGTATTCAACCCAAATTTATTGATTCAACACAAGGGGAGCCAAAGAATATTCTTGAGTATTAGCAGTTGAGTTGTCAATTCAACCACACCTGGATAACTTGGTATCTGCAGCAAAGTATTTAGTAGCAAAGTAGTATGATAATAAAGGTAACAATAGCAAAAGTAATATTTTTGGGTTTTGTAGTGATTGTAACAATAGCAACGGAAAAGTAAATAAGCGAAACACAAGATGTGAAAAGCTCGTAGGCATTGGATCAGTGATGGATAATTATGTCGGATGCGATTCCTCATGTAATAGCTATAACATAGAGTGACACAGAACTAGCTCCAGTCATCAATGTAATGTAGACATGTATTCCGAATATAGTCATACGTGCTTATGGAAAAGAATTTGTATGACATCTTTTGTCCTACCCTCCCATTGCAGCGGGATCCTAGCAGAAACTAAGGGATATTAAGGCCTCCTTTTAATAGAGAACATAGTGAATACATTAACTCCTCAAACTACGGTCATCACCGAGAAGTATCCCGATTATTGTCACTTCGGGGTTGTCGGATCATAACACATAATAGGTGACTATAGACTTGCAAGATAGGATCAAGAACACACATATATTCATGAAAACATAATAGGTTCAGATCTGAAATCATGGCACTCGGGCCCTAGTGACAAGCATTAAACATAGCAAAGTCATAGCAACATCAATCTCAGAACATAGTGGATACTAGGGATCAAACCCTAACAAAACTAACTTGATTACATGGTAAATCTCATCCAACCCATCACCGTCCAGCAAGCCTACGATGGAATTACTCACGCACGGCGGTGAGCATCATGAAATTGGTGATGGAGGATGGTTGATGATGACGACGGCGACGAATCCCCCTCTTCGGAGCCCCGAACGGACTCCAGATCAGCCCTCCCGAGAGAGATTAGGGCTTGGCGGCGGCTTCGTGTCATAAAACATGATGAAACTTTCTCTCTGATTTTTTTTCTCCGCGAGATGGAATACATGGAGTTGGAGTTGAGGTCGGCGGAGCTCCAGGGGGCCCACGAGACAGGGGGGCGTGCCCAGGGGGGTCGGCGCGCCCCCCACCCTCGTGGACAGGGTGTGGCCCCCTGGTCTTGATTATTTTGTCAGTATTTTTTATATTTTCCAAAAAGTGCCTCCGTGGATTTTCAGGACATTCCGAGAACTTTTGTTTTCTACACATAAAACAACATCATGGCAGTTCTGCTGAAAACAGCGTCAGTCGGGTTAGTTTCATTCAAATTATGCAAGTTAGAGTCCAAAACAAGGGCAAAAGTGTTTGGAAAAGTAGATACGTTGGAGACTTATGAATAGGCCCTTCGCAGAGGGAAGTAGGGATTTGTAGAGGTGCCAGAGGTCAAAGTTTTAAATTGAGAGATAAAAATTTTAGGAGACATACATTTCCCGTCAACAAAAACGACCAAGTAATTCCCAACTCTTTCCATGCTAGATATATCATAGGCAGTTCCCAAACAGGAAATAAATTTTATTCCTTTTTCCACCATTCTTTCACAATCCATGGCTAGCCGTATCCACGAGTGCCTTCAATACCAACACTTTCGAACGAATTTATTATTTGACAACATAAAGTACATTTCTTTTTCATTTTGGGACTGGGCATCCCTATTACCGACGTACTCTCGTGCAATCACTGATACGCGTCGGTGCTATACAAACGGTTTAAAACCCCTTTCCGCGACGGCATTTGGAACCGTCACCTAGTGAGTGAGGGTAATTAGGGGGTCCCTCCCACACGACCCAGAAACCGTCGGGGATAGGGAGACTTGATGCATACAATTGCCCCTCTATAACCGTTTCTGATGTCTCGCATATCCGAAACGATTCATCCTTGCTACTCGTTTGTGCTGGCATTGCAATCGCAGTCGAAGTTTTGTGGTTTTTACCTAAACCCGGGAAGATTCCAGGAACGGGAGTTTTCTAGGCACGACTCTACATTTACGATGCCTCGCCCATCACAAACAGTTCATGATTATAAACCGTGTACGATAGGTAGACATTCACACACATTTAGTTTTCCCGCACCGTATGTGATAGTGTCTCACATCACACACGCTTTGCAAACAACAACGGTGTGCATTATTACACATGTTTCCACTCTGTGAACCATGTCAGATTATGATGTATATCGTACACGCTGTGCTTTATTAACCGTGTGCGCCATAATGACCTGCACACCGTAATTTTGCCCTAATTTAATTGCTGCTATTTAAAATTGTACCTAATTTAAACTTGAAAGTAGGCCATAGCTTTATTCATATCCATCAGGTTCAAACAACCAATGCATTATTCAATTCACATGTACATATGTTTAATAATTACATAAGCACCAAATAAAGAATGATGAACCAGGGTTCTATACTTGTACTATTACAGATGGTAAAGAAAGAGGCGACATACATTCTAGTTGCTGAACAAGGTGAAGCGGAATGGCCCTATTGTGCTCTCCTGGATGAAGAAGGCATGCACGACTCTAGCCCAACCCCTTGTGATGGTCGGCCACCAATCATGTAGTTTGAGAGGCAATCTTGAGTAAACTGCTTCAGGATCCACTGCAAAGGAAAAAAAGATTCAGACATTGTCATCTAACACAACTCACTACGGGTAGTAAAAAGAAGGCTACAAGGTGATGACCCACAAGTATAGGGGATCTATCATAGTCCTTTTGATAAGTAAGAGTGTCGAACCCAACGAGGAGCGGAAGGAAATGACAAGCGGTTTTCAGTAAGGTTTTCTCTGCAAGTACTGAAATTGTAGGTAATAGATAGTTTTGTGATAAGATAAATTGTAACAAGTAACAAGCAATGAAAGTAAATAAAGTGCAGCAAGGTGGCCCAATCCTTTTTGTAGCAAAGTACAAGCCTGGACAATTTCTTATAATGAGAAAAGAGCTCCCGAGGACGCATGGGAATTATCGTCAAGCTATTTTTCATCACGCTCATATGATTCACGTTTGGTACTTTGATAATTTGATATGTGGGTGGACCGGTGCTTGGGTACTGCCCTTACTTGGACAAGCATCCCACTTATGATTAGCCCCTATTGCAAGCACCGCAACTACAAAATAAGTATTGAGGTAAACCTAACCACAACATTAAACATATGGATCCAAATCAGCCCCTAACGAAGCAACGCATAAACTAGGGTTTAAGCTTCTGTCACTCTAGCAACCCATCGTCTACTTATTACTTCCCAATACCTTCCTCTAGGCCCAAATAATGGTGAAGTGTCATGTAGTCAATGTTCACATAACACCACTAGAGGAGAGACAACATACATCTCATCAAAATATCGAACGAATACCAAATTCACATGACTACTAATAGCAAGACTTTGCCCATGTCCTGAGGAACAAACGTAACTACTCACAAAGCATATTCATGTTCATAATCAGAGGAGTAATAATATTCATTAAGGATCTGAACATACGATCTTCCACCAAGTAAACCAATTAGCATCAACTACAAGGAGTAATCAACACTACTAGCAACCCACAGGTACCAATTTGTGGTTTTGATACAAGATTGGATACAAGAGATGAACTAGGGTTTTGAGAGGAGATAATGTTGTTGAAGATGTTGATGGAGATTGACCCCCTCCCGATGAGAGGATGTAGGACCTTGAAGTATGTCTAGAGGGGGGGGTGATTAGACTACTTGACCAAATAAAAACTTAACCTTTTCCCAATTTTAGAGTTTGGCAGATTTTAGCAATCTTTGGACAAGTCAAGCAATCATCACACAATTCAAGCTAGCATGCAAAGAGTATATGAGCAGCGGAAATTAAAGCATGCAACTTGCAAGAAAGTAAAGGGAAGGGTTTGGAGGATTCAAACACAATTGGAGACACGGATGTTTTTGGCGTGGTGCTAACATACATCCACGTTGATGGAGACTTCAACCCACGAAGGGTAACGGTTGCGCGAGTCCACGGAGGGCTCCACCCACGAAGGGTCCACGAAGAAGCAACCTTGTCTATCCCACCATGGTTGTCACCCACGAAGGACTTGCCTCACTAGCGGTAGATCTTCACGAAGTAGGCGATCTCCTTGTCCTTACAAACTCCTTAGTTCAACTCCACAATCTTGACGGAGGCTCCCAAGTGACACCTAGCCAATCTAGGAGACACCACTCTCCAAGAAGTAACAAATGATGCGTTGATGATGAACTCCTTGCTCTTGTGCTTCAAATGATAGTCTCCCTGAGGGAGTCCCGGACTAGGGGGTGTCCGGATAGCCGAACTACCATCATCGGCCAGACTCCAAGACTATGAAGATACAAGATTGAAGACTTTGTCCCGTGTCCGGATGGGACTTTCCTTGGCGTGGAAGGCAAGCTTGGCGATACGGATATGTAGATCTCCTACCATTGTAACCGACTCTGTGTAACCCTAGCCCTCTCTAGTGTCTATATAAACCGGATGGCTTTAGTCCATAGGACGAACAACAATCATACCATAGGCTAGCTTCTAGGGTTTAGCCTCCTTGATCCCGTGGTAGATCTACTCTTGTAACCCACATCATCAATATTAATCAAGCAGGACATAGGGTTTTACCTCCATCAAGAGGGCCCAAACCTGGGTAAAAACATCGTGTCCCTCGTCTCCTGTTACCATCCGCCTAGACGCACAGTTCGGGACCCCCTACCTGAGATCCGCCAGTTTTGACATCGACATTGGTGCTTTCATTGAGAGTTCCTCTGTGTCGTCACCGATAGGCTCGATGGCTTCTTCGATCATCAACGACGATGCAGTCCAGGGTGAGACCTTCCTCCCCGGACAGATCATCGTATTCGGTGGCTTCGCACTGGGGGCCAATTCGCTTGGCCAGCTGGAGCAGATCGAAGGCTACGCCCCTGCCCGTCAGGTCAGATTTGGAAGTTTGAACTTCACGGCTGACATCCGCGGGGACTTGATCCTCGATGGATTCGAGCCACAGCCGAGCGTGCCGTACTGTCACGATGGGCATGATTTAGCTCTGCAGCCGGACAGTACCCTGGAGGCCGCACTCGAACCCGCTCCGATCTTCGACTCGGAGCCGGCTGCGCAGACCAAGGATGGATGGCTAGACACCACCTCGGGGGCTGCAACCTCTACGGTGATAGAGCCGAACACCGATCTTGTCCCTCATGAAGCTCGTGACTCCGAGGTGCCGGACTCCTTGCTGGACTCCGGACCTCCCGCGCCCCCTCCAGTCGAATCCGATTGGGCGCCGATCATGGAGTTCACCGCGGCGGACATCTTTCAACACTCACCTTTTGGCGACATCTTGAGTTTGCTAAAGTACCTCTCATTATCAGGAGAGGCCAGGCCGGACTGCGGCCAGGACGGTTGGGATGCGGACGACGAAGAAATTCAGAGCCCACCCACCACCCACTTGGTAGCCACTGTCGACGACCTAACCGACATGCTAGATTACGACTCTGAGGACATCGATGGTATGGACGACAATGCCGGAGATGACCAAGAACCAGCGCCCACCGGGCACTGGAAAGCCACCTCTTCATACGACATATACATGGTGGATATACCAAAGGATGGGAAAGGCGAAGGAATAGCGGAGGATGACCCCTCCAAGAAACAGCCCAAGCGCTGGCGTCAGCGGCGCCGCTCTAAATCCCGCCATAGCAAGAATGAGAATTCCGGCACCGGAGACAATAATACACCGGATAGTGCCGAAGAAAACCCACTCCATCAAGATCCAGCACAGGAGGAGGGGGACGCCAGCCCTCATGAGAGAGCGGCCGAAGAAGAGGTGGAGGACTATATGCCTCCCTCCGGAGACGAGGCAAGCCTCAACGACGACGAATTCGTCGTGCCTGAGGATCCCATCGAACAGGAGCGTTTCAAACGCAGGCTTATGGCCACGGCAAACAGCCTCAAGAAAAAGCAGCAGGAGCTTAGAGCTGATCAAGATCTGCTAGCCGACAGATGGACCGAAGTCCTCGCGGCCGAAGAGCATGAACTCGAACGCCCCTCCAAAAGCTACCCCAAACGTAAGCTGCTCCCCCGATTAGAGGTGGAGGCATATGATCCCGCTTCACCAGGAGACAATACGGCTGATCGACCACCCCGTGGTCGCGACAGAGAGGCCTCAAGGCCCTTCACTAGACCCATACCCCGACATCGCTCGAAAAGCACAAGGCCATAGGGGAACACTCCGCACCTGCGCGACATATTGGAGGATAAGGCAAGACAATCAAGATCGATCTATGGATCACGTGGGCGCCCCACGATACGTGACGATCACCATCACACCGGACACAGTAAGTCCGGCCGGGCCGAACACAACAGACAAAGCTCTTTTGAGCTCCATCGCGATATCGCCCAGTACAGAGGTGCCGCACACCCACTGTGCTTCACAGATGAGGTAATGGATCATCAAATCCCAGAAGGGTTTAAACCCATCAATATTGAATCTTATGATGGCACAACAGACCCCGCGGTCTGGATCAAGGACTATCTCCTCCACATCCACATGGCCCGCGGAGACGATCTCCACGCCATCAAATATCTCCCACTCAAACTTAAAGGACCAACCCGACACTGGCTTAACAGCTTGCCAGCAGAGTCAATCGGGAGTTGGGAGGACCTAGAAGCCTCATTCCTCGATAACTTCCAAGGCACGTACGTGCAACCACCAGATGCAGATGACCTAAGCCACATAATTCAGTAGCCAGATGAATCGGCCAGACAATTCTGGACACGGTTCTTAACCAAGAAAAACCAAATCGTCGACTATCCGGATGCCGAGGCCCTCGCGGCCTTCAAGCATAACATCCGCGACGAGTGGCTTGCCCGGCACCTGGGACGGGAAAAGCCGAAATCCATGGCAGCCCTTACATCACTCATGACCCGCTTCTGTGCGGGTGAGGACAGCTGGCTAGCACGCAGCAACAACCTCAACAAAACTTCTCGCAGTCCGGATATCAAGGACCGTAGTGGCAGGTCGCGTCGCAACAAAAACAAACGCCGCATTAACAACGATAACAGTGAGGATACGGCAGTCAATGCCGGATTCAGAGGCTCTAAACTCGGTCAACGGAAAAAGCCATTCAAAAGAACAACTCAGGGTCCGTCCAATATGGACCGAATTCTCGACCGCTTGTGCCAGATACATGGCACCCCTGAAAAGCCAGCTAACCACACCAATAGGGACTGTTGTGTGTTCAAGCAGGCAGGCAAGTTAATTGCCGAAAACAGCGACAAGGGGCTACATAGCAACGACGAGGAAGAGACCCGACCGCCGAACAATAGAGGACAGAAGGGTTTCCCCCCACAGGTGCGGACGGTGACCATGATATATGCCACGCACATACCCAAAAGGGAGTGGAAGCGTGCACTCAGGGATGTATACGCGATGGAGCCAGTTGCCCCAAAGTTCAATCCATGGTCCTCTTGCCCGATCACCTTTGACCGAAGGGACCACCCCACCAGCATTCGCCATGGTGGGTTCACCGCATTGGTTCTAGACCCAATCGTCGATGGATTTCATCTCACCAGAGTCCTGATGAACGGCGGTAGCAGCCTAAACCTGCTTTATCAGGACACGGTGCGCAAAATGGGCATAGACCCCTCAAGGATTAAACCTACCAAGACGACCTTTAAAGGCGTCATACCAGGTGTAGAAGCCAATTGTACAGGCTCAGTTACACTGGAAGTGGTCTTCGGATCCCCGGATAACTTCCGAAGCGAGGAGTTAATCTTCGACATAGTCACGTTCCGCAGCGGCTATCATGCCTTGCTCGGACGTACCGCGTTCGCAAAGTTCAACGCGGTGCCGCACTACGCATACCTCAAGCTCAAGATGCTAGGCCCTAGAGGAGTCATCACGGTCAACGGAAACACTGAATGCTCCCTCCGAACGGAGGAACATACAGCGGCTCTCGCGGCAGAAGTACAAAGCAGCCTTTTAAGGCAATTCTCGAGTCCGGCTGCCAAGCGGCCGGACACAGCTAAGCGTGCCCGGAGTAACCTACAACACGACCACCTGGCACGTTCCGAGCACACGTAGCAGTGCGGCCCCAACCCCAGCCCCTGTAAAACATTAAGACAGACCCTTCGCGTACTCCATTACGCTCTGAAGATACCATGGGCATGGGGCAAGGGGCTCGACCACGATAAGCCCAGACTGTGGCTCAACCGCACCAGGGGCTCTTAAGTGTGTCGTTTCTTTTTCTTTTCCTTTTATTTTTTACCTACAGGACTCCGTTCGTCAGAGGCCCTGTCCGGCAGCAGACATGCCGAACCCACGATGCAACAGCCAGGGAAGGAGAAAGGCTACAACGAAAATCCAGGTGGTCTCCATCATGAGCATTAAATCTGTTTTATGCATTATTCCGTAGCCTACCCCTGGAGGGGGACATGTTAAACAGTCCCATCCCTTGCTTACCGCACCACTTGTATCGTCCTGCACTTACAGCAGTTTTTATTGAATAAAGCAATGCAGCACATTTTTGCTTCTAATTGCATTTCTTTCTTACACATATGTTCATCTATGACATGTTGCATCCGTACGTTTTGGTACGGCTAAATACACCAGGGGCTTATGTTTCCCGCGTTATGGTGTGATAAGTCCGAACACTTTCACAAGTGCGGCACCCCGAACTTATAGCATTATATGCATCGGCTCCGAATCATGTTCTTGGGTCAATAGTTGGGTTTGCCCGGCTCCCATGTTTTGGTACCTTACGTTCCGTTTTATCGGCTAAGGTAGCACTGGGAGAACCACTGCGATTGCGCCCCAGTTGAGCTGGGTTAACGCCTCAGTGGAGAAAGCTAAAACTGACCGTCATGATGAGGCGAGAGCTGGTCGCTGTTCGAGAGGTTCTTTGCGAGTCCCTAAAGACTTATGCCGCTTCGAGCGAGGAGCCGGATTCTGTCCGGCCAAGGCGTGGATAGCGCCCCAAATTCGGCCTTCCGAAAACTAGGGGCTTCGCCGAAATTTAAAATTATAGAATTCTATGGCTAAGTGAGAGTGTTCAAGCATTATAAGTCCGGTTGCCTTGTTCGTTGTGTTGAGCGCCTCCCTCGATGGACCCAAATATGGGAACAAGAGTGCCAAATTTATCCCGAACACCCCAGCACTCGTGGCATGGGGGCTGAAGCCGACGACTTGCCATCTCTCAGATTTGATAAACAGCCGCACAGAAGGTAATATTTTAAATTAACAAGCGTTGCTTAGCGCATATGAACTAAGTTTTCAGCGCACAGGATAACAAAATGCGAGTCTACTCAAAAACTTCATCTTTGGAGCACTCACCCGCAATAGTGCGGGCGCCCTTCAGCACACTCCTATAATACATCTCGGGCGTGCGATGCTCCTTGCCCTCTGGTGGGGGTCCGTCACAAGCTTCTGGGCATCCATCTTGCCCCAGTGCACCTTTGCGCGGGCAAGGGCCCGACGGGCACCTTCAATACAGGCGGAGTGCTTGATGACTTCAACCCACGGGCACGCATCCACCAGCCGCCGCACCAGGCCGAAGTAGCTCCCAGGCATGGCCTCCTTAGGCCACAGCCGAACTATGAGGCCCTTCATGGCCTGTTCGGCCGCCTTGTGGAGCTCGACCAGCTGCTTCAGCTGGTCGCTAAGGGGCACCGGATGTTCGGCCTCAGCATACTGAGACCAGAAGACCTTCTCCGTCGAGCTCCCCTCCTCGGCCCGGTAGAATGCGGCAGCATCGGACACGCTGCGAGGAAGATCTGCGAACGCTCCTGGAGAGCTCCGAATTCGGGTAAGCGACAGGTAATTAACACTCACATGCTTACTTTGCATGAAAAATGCCTTACCCGCTGCTATTTTCTTTACCGCCTCGATCTCCTGGAGGGCCTTGTAGGCTTCGGCCTTAGCGGCTTTGGCACTCTCAAGAGCCGTTGCAAGCTCAGACTCTCGAGTCTTCGAGTCACGCTCCAGGCTCTCATGTTTCCTCACGAGATCCTGGAGCTCTTGCTGTACCTCCGCCACCCGCGCCTCCTGTTTCTCTCGCTCGGTGCGCTCCGCAGCCGCATTGCGTTCGGCCGCGGCCACCGCCTCCTTCAGGGTCGCCACCTCGTTAGTGGCCCCTGCAATACCCCAGTTATCCTTGTCATTTTTCTTGTAACCAAATCCTTTTCTGTAAGGTACAATTTTCATAAGGTATTACTCACCTTCTTTTTCCTCGAGCTGCTTCTTGGCATGGCCGAGCTCGTTCTCGGACCGCTCGAGGTTTTCCTTCAAAGTTTTAACCTCCGCAGTCAGTGCGGCAGAGGTCAGCAGCACAGCCTGCAATCCCATATTGACATATTTTCATGACTCCTGCGTTTATCTTTCTAAAGATCCTCAGTCCGGCTTTTCTTTTCGAACACCGAACCGAGCATCAGGGGCTACTGTCTATGCGGTACCATTTTACATATATTGAAATTCTTACCTCAAAGCCTGTTAGAAGGCTGCTGCAGGCTTCGGTCAGCCCGTTCTTGGCGAGATGAACTTTCTGAATCACCGCACTCATAACAGTGCGGTGTTCCTCTTCAATAGAGGCGCTATTGAGCGCCTCTAGCAAATTATCCGGCACCTCCGGTTGGACGGAGGCAGCCGGCGTCGCGGTCTTGCCCTTCTTACGAAGGGGTCGCCCGCCAGACTCCGTAGCCACTATGGGTTCCGGGGACGAGTCCGGTGCAAAGTCCGGGAGGTTGTCCTGCGACACCTCTGGGGCCCTCTCCTCCTGGTGGGTCCCTTCCTGGGATCCCACCTCCGCATCATCCGCATCACGGGGGATGGAGGCAGTCGGAAGAGAATCCATATCCGACGCCCCTAAGGACCCGCTCAACGAAGTGGGGAGATCATCCTTAGGCGGACTGCAGGGTTGTATGCGGCATTAGAAAGACATAATGTGGCGGAAAACGAAAACCTTGAAGTTATTCGGGAGTCCGGATACTTACGATCTCGCCAGAGGCTTGGCCCTTGGAGGCCAGTCCTCGTCGTCATCACTGGCGTTGGCGGAACAGTCTGGGGGAAGAGTTTTTCCCCTCTTGGACCCTTCGGCCTCCCTTGTTGGGGAGGCCTTCCTTTTCTTCCCTCCCCCCGCTGGGGGAGAGGCTTTCTTCTTCTCCTCCTCGCCTTGGTGGGAGGAGTAGGCCTCGGATTCATCGTCTGATAGCACCTGAAAACGGGAACTCTTCCGAGTCCCCGTGGCCTTCTTCTTGGCCTTCTTCTCCGGCACCACATGGGGTGCCGGAGCCAGCAGCCCCGTTAGGCGGGCGTCAGCTGGGTCCTCTGGCAATGGGGCCGGACAGATAGCCTGTGCGGCCTTCTTCAGCCAGTCCTGTCAAAGGAAAGGAGATCCCACATAGAGTCAAACTATGAATAAAAAGCGTCCCGTAAAGGACAATATCACTTACCTCGTCAGCTAGACGATGCGAGCTGAATCCGCGATCTTCGGTAGCGGATGCGGGAGCCTCGGCGCCCTTGAACAGCACCTTACAGACCTCTTCGTACGTAGTGTCGAAGAGCCCATTCAAAGTCTGGTGCTGCGCCGGATCGAACTCCCACATGTTGAAGCACCGTCGTTGGCACGGGAGAATCCGGCGGATGAGCATGACCTGGACTACGTTGACAAGCATGAGCTTCTTGTCCACCAGCTTCTGGATACAGGCTTGGAGTCCGGTCAGCTCCTCCGAATCCCCCCAGATCCGGCCACTCTCTTTCCAGGAGGTGAGCCGTGTAGGGATACCGGATCTGAATTCGGGGGCCGCTGCCCAATCAGGGTCACGCGGCTCGGTGATGTAGAACCACCCTGATTGCCACCCCTTAATGGTTTCCACGAAAGTACCCTCCAGCCACGTAACGTGGGACATCCTGCCCACCATGGCGCCTCCGCACTCCGCTTGGCTGCCCTTCACAACCTTCGGCTTGACACTGAAGGTCTTGAGCCACAAGTCGAAGTGGGGCTGGATGCAGAGGAAGGCCTCGCACACGAAGATAAACGCCGAGATGTTGAGGATAAAATTCGGGGCCAGATCATGGAAATCTAGGCCGTAGTAGAACATGAGCCCCCGGACAAAGGGATGAAGTGGGAAGCCCAGTCCGCGGAGGAAATGGGGAAGGAATACTACCCTCTCATGGGGCCTAGGGGTGGGGATGAGCTCTCCCTCATCGGGGAGCCGATGCGCGATGTCGCTGGACAAGTATCCGGCGTTGCGCAGCTTCTAGATATGCCCCTCCGTGACGGAGGAGGCCATCCACTTGCCTCCCGCTCCGGACATATTTGGAGAAGGTTGAGGTGAGATGTGCGGGCTTGGGCGCTAGAGCTCGAGTTCACAGAGATGGATAAGCCAAGGAGGAAGAAGGCGCAAGTAAAAAGGTTGGATCTTTATCCCCTTATATGGGCGGACGGAAACATGCGTCCCCACCGGCCTGATAAAACTCGCTTATCTCCCAAGCACCGCAATCAATGGCGCGGTTGGGTTACCCACGTTCGTATTGATGGGAATCCCGGAATAAGGGGAACACGATCTCTGCTTCGACAAGACATGCCAAGGAAACCGCCTCGCTAAACGCGCTGAGATGGAACAATAAAAACAATTTGAAGGCTTGGTAGTGGTGTGATGTTAGTCCACAAAATACGTCAGCAGATTGAACTTGTGTAATATTATTCTCTCTACGGTTGTATGTGGAATTTATTTTGCAGAGCCGGACACTATCCTGGTGTTCACAATCTTCTATAAATTATTCGGAGGAGGAACCCGCCTTGCAATGCCGAAGACAACATGCGCGCCAGACTCGTCATCATTGAAGCCTGGTTCAGGGGCTATTGAGGGAGTCCCGGACTAGGGGGTGTCCGGATAGCCGAATTACCATCATCGGCCGGACTCCAAGACTATGAAGATACAAGATTGAAGACTTCGTCCCGTGTCCGGATGGGACTTTCCTTGGCGTGGAAGGCAAGCTTGGCGATACGGATATGTAGATCTCCTACCATTGTAACCGACTCTGTGTAACCCTAGCCCTCTCCGGTGTCTATATAAACCGAATGGCTTTAGTCCATAGGACGAACAACAATCATACCATAGGCTAGCTTCTAGGGTTTAGCCTCCTTGATCTTGTGGTAGATCTACTCTTGTAACCCACATCATCAATATTAATCAAGCAGGACGTAGGGTTTTACCTCCATCAAGAGGGCCCGAACCTGGGTAAAAACATCATGTCCCTCGTCTCCTGTTACCATCCGCCTAGACGCACAGTTCGGGACCCCCTACCCGAGATCCGCCGGTTTTGACACCGACACTCCCCAACACTCAACTCTCTCTCATAGGATTTGGATCTGGTGGAAAGAAGATTTGAGTGGAAAGCAACTTGGGGAAGGCTAGAGATCAAGATTCATATGGTAGGAATGGAATATCTTGGCCTCAACACATGAGTAGGTGGTTCTCTCTTAGAAATGGTAAGTTGGAAGTGTAGGTTTTTTCTGATGGCTCTCTCCACGAATGAAGAGGAGGTGGAGGGGTATATATAGCCTCCACACAAAATCTAACCGTTACACACAATTTACCAAACTCGGTGGGACCGAATCAACAAACTTGGTCAGACCGATTTAGTAAACCTAGTGACCGTTAGGATTTTCGGTGGGACCGACATGCAACTCGGTAGGACCGATATGGTTAGGGTTAGGGCATAACGTAATCTCGGTAAGACCGATTACACAAACTCGGTGAGACCGATTTTGGTAATAAGCTTTCCAGAGAGTTGGTCAGGTAAACTCGGTGGGACCGATTCGCTCATTTCGGTGAGACCGAAATGTTACGAAAGGGAAACAGGGAGTTTACATTGCAATCTCGGTGGGACCGGTCGCTTACTTCGGTTAGATCGAAACGTTACAAAGGGAAACAGAGAGATTACAATCCCATCTTGGTGAGACTGAGATCCCTATTGGTGAGACCGATTTGCCTAGGGTTTGTGGCAGTGGCTATGACATTTGAACTCGGTGGCGCCGGATAGAAAGAATCGGTGTGACCGATTTTGACTTTGGGTTTAGGTCATATGAGGATGTGAGAAAGTAGTTGAGGGTATTTGGAGCATATCACTAAGCACTTGAAGCAAGAGGCTCATTAAGCAACACCTCATCCCTCCTTGATAGTATTGGCTTTTCCTATAGACTCAATGTGATCTTGGATCACTAAAATGTAAAATGAAGAGTCTTGAGCTTTTGAGCTTGAGCCAATCCTTTGTCCTTGATATTTTGAGGGATCCACTTTCATCATCCATGCCATGCCATTCATTGAGATTTCCTGAAATAATAGTCTTGGAATAGCATTAGCTCAATGAGCTATATGTTGTTATGAATTACCAAAACCACCTAGGGATAGTTGCACTTTCAATCTCCCCCTTTTTGGTAATTGATGACAACATATAGATCAAAGCTTCGACAAATGATAATAAGATTGAAAAACATCGTCGCTTTGAGAAGTATGTGATAAGCAAGAGCTCCCCCTAAATTTGTGCATAGTTTAAGATTTGCTTTGGACTGCAAATGCACAAGGAATTAGGCTCATGGGTTACTCTTCCATGTCACATACGTCTTGGTGGAGCGCTCAAAATAATAAAGATTGAATGCATGCACTCATCACCAAGCAAAGTGAATGATCATATAAGGATAGATAAGATAATATCATCAAACATGCATAAGTGTAGCTTATGATCAAACACATGATCATCAATGTCTCACAGGTAATAGCATAGTATCTCAAGCAATCAAAAGCAAACAAAGTTTAACCACCAAAGCAAGAGAGAACAAAAGCAACACTCTCTCTCTCGAAGCCTATGATCTATACATTTTTCTCCCCCTTTGGCAACAAGTTACCAAAAAGTTCATAGAAAATGCATAGTGCTAGATCATCTCTCAGGCTTGATCTTCAGGTGGTGGTGTAGAGATGGCTCCTTGGACGAAGGCTTCGGTTGATGTGGATGGAGCTGGAGGAGTTGGTGCTGGAGCTAGTTGCACTAGAGCTGTAGGAGTTGTAGCTGGTGCAGATGATGTGGCTCTAGTGTCTGTCACAGGCACTGCAGCTGACCTCTGAGCTCTAGGCACTCTGGCAAATGCATTAGTCGTTGTCTTGCCCTTCCTCTCCTGCATGTCATCCTGAAGCTGCTCCACAACTGACTGAATCTCAATTACTTTGACATCTAGATCATAGAATTTTTGTTCCATGATTCTTTGCAGGCTCTCCTGATTTTGAGTTAGGGTGGCCAACCCCTTCTCAATCCTTAGTGTTGATGCTATCAAGTAACCAAGTTGCTCCTGCTTGTTCTTCAAAAAGTACTCAGATGCCTCCTCTTGAGTTGGCATCTTGGCAGCCTTCTCTTTCTTTGCTTTCTCCTTCTTCCCTTGAGCTTGCACTGATGATGGTTCATTCTCATTCATTACAACTTGATTATCCTCAAAGTCTGGATAAAGAGCAAAGTGTTCCTTATCCAACAGATATTTTCCTATGCCCATCTTTGAGTTAATCAACTCCTGAATTTGTGGGGCATATCCACAACTTCTCTTCTGGTCTGCTGCAGTCCTCTTGATGGTCTCAACCATAAGGCTCATGACCTTGAATTTCTGTGGCACATCAAACAGGTGCAGCATGTTAATAGCATGCCCTCTAATCATGTTGTGGTCACCTGACTTGGGCAAAAGAGTGTGCCTTAAGATCCAGTTGATCGTTGGCAGCCCTGACAGAAGAAAATGAATTGTCCCAAACTTGAAAGTCTCAAGAGCTTTGTCTGGGATCTCCTTGTACATATGTGCCATGGAATTGTGATCCATCTTCTTCTTGGCATAGACATCCAAGTCATCTTCACTCTCCTTTGGGGCATTGATCAGATTTGCCCATTCCTCAATGGTTGACTGGTACCTTGTACCTTCAGACATCCAAACTATCCTCCCATCTGGATAGAAGTGTGCTGTGGAGTAGAATTGCATAATGAGTTCATCATTCCAGTTGGTGAGTTTCTGCCCAACAAAGTCTGCAACTCCACAAGCAACAAAACTGTCTTGCACTCCAGGATAGTGTTCTTCATTTTCTTTTATGTAGGTCCAGTCGACCCACCTCATATCACACACTATGGGCTTCTTGTCCAACAAGATTGTATCATAGAAGTCCTGTTGTTCCTTAGTGTGGAACTTGTAATCAATAACAGTTCTTCTCCTGGTGGCATATGGATCTGTCATTCTCCATAGCATCAACCCTGAGTCTCTCCTGATATTCATGTCCTCAGCCACAGGATGGGCATCATTGTGGTCTGGAATCTTGGGCTTTAGCTTTCTCAGGACTTGTCCTTCATCATCTTCCTCATCAGCAACTTCAGGCACTGGGGTCTTGTTCTTGTCAGTAGCTGGAATACTCCTGGTATTCCTCTTTGGTGCACTCTTGGGCTTGGGGGCAGCTTTGGGTGCTTCTTTGGGCTGTTGCAGCCCTGACTTTATAGCATCACCCATCAACTTTTGTGCCTTGGGTGCTAGTGCAGCAACCTCTTCTTCCTGTTCTTCTTCCATCATGGAAGGTTGACCAACAACTCTGGCCATGGTCTTTTTGACCCTTCCTTCCTTTTCTTTCCTTCTGTAGCTGCCTCTTTGGGATCAGGCTTTCCAGGTATTTGAGTTGATCCTCTGACCTTCAGCATAGGTGTCCTCTTGGCAGGAACCTTCCTATTGAGTCCAGGCTTTGTAGTCTTTGCTGAGCCATACTCCTTTTTGAGCACTACCTTCTTGGAAGTAGCCTCATCTTCTTTTGCCATATAATCCTCATCCTCAGATTCCGAAGTTCTCTTCTTCCTTGTCCTGGTGGCAGCTTTAGGCAGATTGCTTGGGGTGCTCCTGCTGCCATCATCTGAACAACTTGAGGGACTAGTGCCCTCACTCATGTGAATCTGCTCTTCTGACTTGTTCTGACTATCACTTTGGTCTGACATGCTGGAATCACTGACTGCTAACCCTATGGATAGTTATAGATGAGATAGAATGGATGAGCATCACAAAATGCAGAGATTTTTGCAAAAGAATGATTCAAAAACTCAGTTTTAGTTTTCCAAAGAAAGCATTTCGGATCAACCAATTTTCAAACTTGGTGATACCGAAGCAGTTTTGGAACCTAAACTAGTGAACTCAGTTAGACCGAGTCACAGTTCGGTGGCACCGAGACTGCTAGGGTTTCACAAAGTTTTGAAATCGGTCACATCGATCAGCAATTCTCGGTCAGACCGAGAGTTACTAGTGAAATGGCGTTAGCCAAATCGGTGGGACCGAGTTTTTCAACTCGGTGGGTCCGAGATGGTTTCGGCGGAAACCTAACCCTAAATTTTCAAATCGCATCTATTCTAAGGATTGTATTGACCGGGTAGGAGTGTTTCAATCGTGGCAAGAATTATAATGAACACAATGTGCTAGGAATCAGACGAGGATAGCACTGTGATCAAGTCCATACCCTAGCTCAGCGATGAACTTGCTACGGCGGGAACGGCGGAGGTGAATTCTGTTGACGGCGGCGGAGACTAGCGACAAGAGGCGGCTGTCGACGAGGAGACGATCCGGAGACCCTGGAGGCAGAGCGAGCTATGCGCGGGCGAAGGAGTTTGGAGAAGTTTCCAAATTTTTGCCCGTGAGTATATATAGCCTGACCCTGTCGGTGTGACCGAGTGGAACGACTCGGTGGCACCAAGATGCATAGCTGTATACAGTTATAGCAACTCGGTGTGACCGAAAAGTTCAAATCGGTTGCACCGAGATTGAAAACCTAGATCGACTTAGTGATCTCGGTAGGACCGAAATGGAGGAATCGGTCAGACCGAGAATCACAAAGAAGTTTTGGAAGTTTAAGTCTATGACAAATCGGGGACTCCGAGTGCTCCTCACACAGAGTGGTTCGAATCTGACTTGATCAAATTTTGTGATGTAGCATGACTAGAGTTTGAGACGAGAAAAGCATAGATAGCTAGAGAAGGTTCTTAGGCATTCTTGTCCATCCACTTGGCAAAAAGAAAAAGAACCCAAACAATCAAAAACAACAAGTGGATGTCCTCAAATGAGAAAAATATGCAACCAACATGCTCACACAATAGAATGGAAAATGAAATATGTGGCAAAGCATGCACAACCAATTCTAGCATCTATCAAACAATTGGCGATGGCTAGGTCATCTATATATGAGTATATTGACTTAGTAGTCAAATGAGAACATTTGATCATAGGTCATACTCATCGTTTAAGCTCAAGTGGGGTTACCACTTTTACATAATGCATTGATGTGTTCACACCATTAGAGTTGCTTTGACTCAATTCTTAGAGTTAAGCTCCCCCTAGATGTGAGATCCCCTTTTAGAGGGATGAACTAACCTTGGGTTTTGTCGATGATGACTTCATGTAGGTGTTGAAGATGTGGATGCTCAATGTTGATGTAGATCATTTGGAGCAATCCTTTGGAGTGAGTTGCACTTTCAACATACCTACATGGGTTAGTCCCACAAGGAACAAACAAGAATATCCATAGACATAGAGTGATGTACACACAAGATGATGTCCATGAAATCATTAGGTTACCTTGTCCCTTGCCTTACCAACATGAGGGTTTGTGACTCCTTGAACTAGTGCAAGATGTGGAAGTTGATTGCACTTGTCCTTGTCATAATGATATGAGTGAAGAATGTTGGCGAAGTCACCCTCAAGAACTCTCTAGTTCTTCTTCTTCGGGATCCACATCATCTTGATGGGAATCCTTGGAGTTGTAGTCGTACTTGATGAAGTAGAACTTGACGTAATCTTGGGAACCCACTTGACCAAGGCCTTAGGTGCTTCTTCAAATGCATCAATCTCCTCTTGAAGCTTGTCCTTGCCTTTGTTCTTGTGGTCTTGTGGTGGAAGATCATCTTGTGCTTGTGTTCCCTTGAAAGAAGTAGGATCATACTTCTCTTGTTGAGGAACAAACTTTGTCTTGGGGTTTTGATCTTCTTCCCACTCAACTCCATTGGCATTGAACTTTCGTTCAAAACCAACACCTTGATTCTTCCGGTGCCTTCCTTGCTTGCGTACAATTTCCTCGAATTGCTTACTCCCGGCAAGGCTCTTGTATGCACCTTTCTCTATAATTCCCTTCAATAAGCTATTTTATTGCTCAAGTGTAACTTGGCTAAGAGAATCATTAGTGGAATCAAGAGAACTACTAGAAGCAACAATATTGGATTTGGCATTATTATTGTTACTACTAGAGGAAGGATCTTTCTTGTACTTGTTACTAGACTTGACTTGAGGCATGTAAGTAGATAAGAGTAAACGCTTGGCAATGTAAGAAGAACTTTTCTTACGGAGATCATCATTGATTGCTTTTAAGAACTCATGCTCTTGCTCAAGATTGAGCTTTTCAAAGCATAACTTCTCATGAGCCCTTAAAAGTTCTCGGTGATCTTCGAAGATAGTTTCATGAGCTAACTTAAGAGTGTTTAGTTCTTTAGTTAGAAGCTCAATCTTCTCCTTATCATTGTCATTCGTTTTATCTTGATTAGCATGATTAATTGACGTTTCATCATAGTATTCATCACTAGAGTTGTCAACAAGTAAATCATCATGACCTAGCAAGTCATCTTCATCACTATTGAAATCAACATACTCGGGATGTGTTACCTTTGGACCTTTGGCCATGAAGCATCTTCCAATTCCTTCATTTGGTGAGTCAAATATGTCGTAGGAGTTGGTTGACACAAGTGCTAGACCGGCAATACCTTTATCTTGAGTATATTCGGAGTCGGAATGATAGCTTCTCTCGGAGTGATTGTCGGAGTCGGAGCCGGATACCCATTCACCAACATGAGCTTGATGTCTTCGTTTTGTGTAGCTCCTTGATGACTTGTCCTTCCTTTCTGAATCCTTGCTTCTCCGTGAGGGTCTTCGTTCATAATGATCATCTCCACTCCTCCTCTCTCTTGGTGGTGATTCTTCTCTTTTGCTTCTTCTTTTTGGAGAATCTTCTCTTCTTTTGTGGGTACCGTACACTCATTGGAATAGTGTCCGGGTCTCCCACAATTGTAGCAATTGCGCTCTCGACTAGAAGATCTTTTGTCATTGTAGGACCTTGACTTAGAGCTTCTTTCTTTGCTTCTACTCTTGTAGAATTTGTTGAAGTTCTTCACCATTAAGCTCAATTCTTCATTGAAGGTTTGTTTCTCACTTGATGATGTGGGGGCTTCACATGAGGCTTTGTAAGCACCACTTGACTTGTTGTGAAGTTCCTCCTTGTCCTTGAGTGACATCTCATGAGCAACAATTCTTCCAATGACTTCCGTTGGCTTGAGATCTTTGTAGTTTGGCATCATTTGGATCATTGTGCACACGGTATCATACTTTCCATCCAATGCTCTTAGGATCTTATTGATGATGAATATGTCGGTCATCTCTTCACTCCTAAGCCGGCAATCTCATTTGTGATAAGAGCAAGCCTAGAGTATATTTCAGCGAGACCTTCACCATCCTTCATTTTGAACTTGTCAAGCTGAATTTGGAGCACATCCAGCTTGGATTCCTTGACGGAGTTAATACCTTCATGCATATCAATCAAAGTATCCCAAATTTCCTTTGCATTCTCAAGACGGTTGATTTTGTTGAATTCTTCGGGGCACAAGCCATTGAAGAGGATATCACAAGCTTGAGCGTTGTATTGCAGCATCTTCAATTCTTCCGCATTAGCTTCATGGCTCGGCTCTCTCCCATCAAAGAATTCACCTTGCAAGCCAATACAAATAATAGCCCAAACGGCGGGGTTATATCCGAGAATATGCATTTTCATCTTATGTTTCCAACAACAACAACAACAACAACAACAACAAAGCCTTTAGTCCCAAACAAGTTGGGGTAGGCTATAGGTGAAACCCATAAGATCTCGCAACCAACTCATGGCTCTGGCACATGGATAGCAAGCTTCCACGCACCCCTGTCCATAGCTAGCTCTTTGTCGATACTCCAATCCTTCAGGTCTCTCTTAACGGACTCCTCCCATGTCAAAATCGGTCGACCCCGCCCTCTCTTGACATTCTCCGCACGCTTTAGCCGTCCGCTATGCACTGGAGCTTCTGGAGGCCTGCGCTGAATATGCCCAAACCATCTCAAACGATGTTGGACAAGCTTCTCCTCAATTGGTGCTACCCCAATTCTATCTCGTATATCATCATTCCGGACTCGATCCTTCCTCGTGTCGCCACACATCCATCTCAACATACGCATCTCCGCCACACCTAACTGTTGAACATGTCGCCTTTTAGTCGGCCAACACTCCGCGCCATACAACATTGCGGGTCGAACCGCCGTCCTGTAGAACTTGCCTTTTAGCTTTTGTGGCACTCTCTTGTCACAGAGAATGCCAGAAGCTTGGCGCCACTTCATCCATCCGGCTTTGATTCGATGGTTCACATCTTCATCAATACCCCCATCCTCCTGCAACATTGACCCCAAATACCAAAAGGTGTCCTTCCGAGGTACCACCTGGCTATCAAGGCTAACCTCCTCCTCCTCACAGCTAGTAGTACTAAAACCGCACATCATGTACTCGGTTTTAGTTCTACTAAGCCTAAACCCTTTCGATTCCAAGGTTTGTCTCCATAACTCTAACTTCCTATTTACCCCCGTCCGATTATCGTCAACTAGCACCACATCATCCGCAAAGAGCATACACCATGGGATATCTCCTTGTATACCCCTTGTGACCTCATCCATCACCAACTAGCAAAATTAGTACCATCAAAGTAAGGACCTCTACGGTGATAATTTCCCTCGCTAGACGCCATACTCTCCAAGGTTGTGAAACCAAGGCTATGACCACCAAAAGCTATGGAAATCAAAGCAAATGGAGACCAAAGCTCTGATACCACTTGTAGGACCTTGAAGGATGTCTAGAGGGGGGTGATTAGACTACTTGACCAAATAAAAACTTAACCTTTTACCAATTTGAGAGTTTGGCAGATTTTAGCAATCTTTGGACAAGTCAAGCAATCATCACACAATTCAAGCAAGCATGCAAAGAGTATATGAGCAGCGGAAATTAAAGCATGCAACTTGCAAGAAAGTAAAGGGAAGGGTTTGGAGGATTCAAACGCAATTGGAGACATGGATGTTTTTGGCGTGGTTCTGATAGGTGGTGCTATCGTACATCCACGTTGATGGAGACTTCAACCCACGAAGGGTAACGGTTGCGCGAGTCCACGGAGGGCTCCACCCATGAAGGGTCCACGAAGAAGCAACCTTGTCTATCCCACCATGGCCGTCGCCCACGAAGGACTTGCCTCACTAGCGGTAGATCTTCATGAAGTAGGCGATCTCCTTGCCCTTACAAACTCCTTAGTTCAACTCCTCAATCTTGTCGGAGGCTCCCAAGTGACACCTAGCCAATCTAGGAGACACCACTCTCCAAGAAGTAACAAATGGTGCGTTGATGATGAACTTCTTGCTCTTGTGCTTCAAATGATAGTCTCCCCAACACTCAACTCTCTCTCATAGGATTTGGATCTGGTGGAAAGAAGATTTGAGTGGAAAGCAACTTGGGGAAGGCTAGAGATCAAGATTCATATGGTAGGAATGGAATATCTTGGCCTCAACACATGAGTAGGTGGTTCTCTCTCAGAAATGGTAAGTTGTAAGTGTAGGTTTTTTCTGATGGCTCTCTCCACGAATGAAGAGGAGGTGGGGAGTATATATAGCCTCCACACAAAATCTAACCGTTACACACAATTTACCAAACTCGGTGGGACCGAATCAACAAACTCGGTCGGACCGATTTAGTAAATCTAGTGACCGTTAGGATTTTCGGTGGGACCGACATGCAACTCGGTAGGACCGATATGGTTAGGGTTAGGGCATACCGTAATCTCGGTAAGACCGATTACACAAACTCGGTGAGACCGATTTTGGTAATAAGCTTTCCAGAGAGTTGGTCAGGTAAACTCGGTGGGACCGATTCGCTCATTTCGGTGAGACCGAAATGTTACGAAAGGGAAACATGGAGTTTACATTGAAATATCGGTGGGACCGATCGCTCACTTCGGTTAGACCGAAACGTTACGAAGGGAAACATAGAGATTACAATCCCATCTCGGTGAGACCGAGATCCCTATCGGTGAGACCAATTTGCCTAGGGTTTGTGGCAGTGGCTATGACATTTGAACTCGGTGGCGCCGGATAGAAAGAATCGGTGTGACCGATTTTGACTTTTGGTTTAGGTCATATGAGGATGTGAGGAAGTAGTTGAGGGTATTTGGAGCATATCACTAAGCACTTGAAGCAAGAGGCTCATTAAGCAACACCTCATCCCTCCTGGATAGTATTGGCTTTTCCTATAGACTCAATGTGATCTTGGATCACTAAAATGTAAAATGAAGAGTCTTGAGCTTTTGAGCTTGAGCCAATCCTTTGTCCTTGATATTTTGAGGGATCCACTTTCATCATCCATGCCATGCCATTCATTGGGCTTTCCTGAAATAATAGTCTTGGAATAGCATTAGCTCAATGAGCTATATGTTGTTATGAATTACCAAAACCACCTAGGGATAGTTGCACTTTCAGAGGATCGTTGGTGATGACGATGGTGATGATTTCCCCCTCCCGGAGGAAAGTTTCCCTGGCAGAACAGCTCCGCCGGAGCTCTAGATTGGTTCCGCCAAGGTTCCGCCTCGTGGCGGCGGAGTTTCGTCCCGTAAGCTTGCCCACGATTTTTTCCAAGGTAAAAGCCTTCATATAGCAGAAGATGGACACCGGAGGGCCACCAGGGCGCCCAAGAGACAAGGGGGCACGCCCAGTAGGGGTGGGCGCGCCCCCCACCGTCTTGGCCATGGTGTGGGCCCCCTCTGGTGTTTCTTTCGCTCAATAATTATTATTATTTCCAAAACTAAGTTCCGTGGAGTTTCAGGATTTTTGGAGCTGTGCAGAATAGGTTTCCAACGTTTGCTCCTTTTCCAGCCAGAATTCCAGCTGCCGGCATTCCCCCTCTTCATGGTAAACCTTGTAAAATAAGAGAGAATAGCCATAAGTATTGAGATATAATGTGTAATAACAGCCCATAATGCATTAAATATTGATATAAAAGCATGATGCAAAATGGACATATCAACTCCCCCAAGCTTAGACCTCGCTTGTCCTCAAGCGGAAGCCAATATCGAAAAATATGTCCACATGTTTAGAGATAGAGGTGTTGATAAAAATAAAATACGGACATGAGGGCATCATGATCATTCTTATAACAACAACATAAATAGATTTTGTCATATGAATTCTTATACTCAAGTAACAATCAATTCACAATGTCAAGTATGGTTCAGAAACTTCATTGGGAACTAACAAACTATAATCTCAGTCATTGAAGCAATTGCAATTTATCATAACATCAGAAAGAGTCAAGAATAGAGCTTTTCAGTAAGTCCACATACTCAACTATCATGTAGTCTTCTACAATTGCTAACACTCACGCAATACTTGTGGTTATGGAGTTTCAACCGGACACTAAGAAAGATAGGGGCTTATCGTGTTGCCTCCCAACGTATTCACCTTTGGGTGATGTCAACAATAATAATTCATGCTAACTTACATCTAATTGGATATATATATATATATATATATATATATATCAAGATCTTTCAAACACGAGGAGCTTGCCAAAGGATAAAATGAAAAAGGGAAAGGTGAAGATCACCTTGACTCAAGCATAAAGTAAAAGCATAAAGTAAAAGATAGGCCCTTCGCAGAGGGAACCAAAGGTTGTCATGTGCTTTAGTGTTGGATGCATAAAATCTTAATGCAAAAGAATGTCACTTTATATTGCCACTTGTATGTGGACCTTTATTATGCAGTCTGTCGCTTTTATTGCTTCCACAACAAGATCGTATAAAGCTTATTTTCTCTGCACTAATAAGTCATACATATTTAGATATGAATTTTTGTTGCCTGCAATATGACAACTTACTTGAAGGATCTTACTCAATCCATAGGTAGGTATGGTGGACTCTCATGGCAAAACTGGGTTTAAGGATATTTGGAAGCACAAGTAGTATCTCTACTTGGTGCAAGGAATTTGGCTAGCATGAGGGGGAAAGGCTAGCTCAACGTGTTTGGAAGGTCAATGACAATATACTTTAACTGAGATGTGAGAAAACATAAACCATTATGTTGTCTTCCTTGTCCAACATCAACTCTTTTAGCATGTCATACTTAATGAGTGCTTCACAATCATAAAAGATGTCCAAGATAATATATTTGTATGTGAAACCTCTCTTTCCTTATTACTTCCTATTAATTGCAACGATGACCAAAACTACGTTTGTCAACTCTCAACAACTTTTATGCCTCATACTTTCTATGTGTGAAGTTATTACCATCCATAAGATCAATATGAACTCTTTCATTCTTTCTATTCTTTCTACTTCCTCAAGATCATAGCAACATAGCAAAGCCCTTGACTCAACACTAATTTTTATTATAGATAGCTCACGGACTCGATTACATAAAGAGATCACAAAGCAAAACTCAAAACTACTTGATACTAAAACTTCAATCTACTAGATCAAAATACTAGTAAAAGGATCAAACTAAATAAAACGGTAAAGATAGGAGTGTGATGGTGATACGATACCGGGGCACCTCCCCCAAGCTTGGCAGTTGCCAAGGGGAGTGCCCATACCCATGTGATTATGTCCTCGGAGGTGGTGAAGTAGGAGTTATTGATGATGTAGTCTTCTTTCTCAATTTACGCTTGAGGATAGTATTTTGTTCCTTTATATCTTCGATCTCCTGCTCAAGACGTAATATTCTTTTGCATAGTTCCTGTTTATTTTCCTGCAAGAGACGAAAAGGGATAAACTCGATCTTTGGTTTCTTTGCTCTATCAGGGAGGATGGACTTTTTAAACTCCACATGCATGTCCCCTGGTTGAGATAATGGAGCTTCATCTTCGTCTGAACTCATCTCCGTCTTTCCCTTAGGCTCATAGTCTTCCTCTTCTTCAGTGGTCCAGCCATCATGCTCCAAGTCCCTGTAGACCTTAGGGTCTGCAAGGTAATCAGCCACATAGCTCTCCCCTTCCGAATCCTAAGATGACATACTGCTCTAAATCTATAACAGAAACAACTCGAAACGAAAACAGAGGATATTTGCGTGATACGGTGGTCAAAACCTTCGAGAGTTTATATAATGAATTTTTACCGACCAAAATACGTAACATGCAAGAAAACGGAGTCCGGGAGGCACACGAGGTGGCCACGAGACAGGGGGCGCACCCAGGAAGAGTGGGCGCGCCCTCCACCCTCGTAGAGGCCTCGTGTCCTTCCCGGATTACTTCTTTCTTCCTAAAATTCTTAAATATTCCAAAACTGATAAAAATTGCCATTATAATTGTTTTGGAGTCGGTTTACTTACCGTAGCACATACCTATTCCTTTTCAGAGTCTGGAACATTCTAGAAAGTGTCCCTTATGTATTCCTCCGGGGTTACGGTTTCAACAATATTAGTTTCAACATTGATAGGATTACCTGAGATATAATGTTTAATTCTTTGACCGTTCACCACCCTTGGACTTGTGCCTTCAAAGTTGTTGATTTTTATGGCACCGGAATGATAGACCTCCTCGATAACGTAAGGACCTTCCCATTTAGAGAGAAGTTTTCCTGCAAAAAATCTTAAACATGAGTTGAATAATAACACATAATCACCTACGTTAACTCACGCTTTTGTATCCTTTTGTCATGCCAGCGTTTGACTTTTTCTTTGAGTAGCTTGGCATTTTCATAGGATTGGGTTCTCCATTCATCAAGTGAGCTAATATCAAATAACCTCTTCTCACCGACAAGTTTGAAGTCATAATTGAGCTCTTTAATAGCCCAATATGCTTTATGTTCAAGTTCAAGAGGTAAGTGACATACTTCTCCATAAACCATCTTATACGGAGACATACCCATAGGATTTTTGTATGCAGTTCTATAGGCCCATAATGCATCATCAAGTTTCTTGGACAAATTCTTTCTAGATCTATTCACAGTTTTTTGGAAAATTAATTTGAGATCTCTATTGCTCAACTCTACTTGACCACTAGACTGCGGGTGATAAGGAGATGCGATTCTATGATTAATATCATACTTAGCAAGCATCTTACGGAAAGCACCATGAATAAAATGTGAACCACCATCAGTCATAAGATATCTAGGGACTCCAAACCTCGGAAAAATAACTTCTTTAAGCATCTTAATAGAAGTGTTATGATCAACACTACTAGTTGGAATAGCTTCTACCCACTTAGTAACGTAATCAACAGCAACTAAAATATGAGTGCAACCATTAGAGGCAGGAAAATGTCCCATATAATCAAAGCCCCAAACATCAAAAGGTTCAATAACAAGAGAATAATTCATAGGCATTTCTTAACGTCTACTAATATTACCAATTCTTTGACATTCGTCACAAGATAAGACAAACTTACGAGCATCTTTGAAGAGAGTAGGCCAATAAAAACCAGATTGCAATACCTTATGTGCAGTTCTATCTCCAGCGTGGTGTCCTCCATATGATTCAGAGTGACACTTGCGTAGGATCTGTTCCTGTTCATGATCGGGTACACAACGTCTAATAACACCATCTACTCCTTCTTTATAAAGGTGTGGGTCATCCCAGAAGTAATGTCTTAAATCATAAAAGAACTTTTTCTTTTACTGGTATGTGAAACTAGGTGGTATAAATTTAGCAACAATGTAATTAGCATAATCAGCATACCAAGGAGCAGTACGAGAAGCATTAATGACCGCTAATTGTTCATTAGGAAAGCTATCATCAATAGGCAGTGGGTCATCAAGAACATTCTCTAACCTAGACAGGTTGTCTGCAATGGGGTTCTCGGCTCCCTTTCTATCAATAATATGCAAATCAAATTCTTGGAGCAAGAGAACCCATCTAATGAGTCTAGGCTTAGCATCTTTCTTTTCCATAAGATATTTAATAGCAACATGATCAGTGTGAATATAACTTTGGAATCAACAATATAAGGTCTAAACTTATCACATGCAAACACAACTGCTAAGAACTCTTTTTCAATAGTAGCATAATTTCTCTGGGCAGTATCAAGAGCCTTACTAGCATACTGGATAACATTCAATTTCTTATCGACACTTTGCCCTAGAACAACACCTACAGCATAATCACTAGCATCACACATAATTTCACAAGGTAAATTCCAATCAGGTGGCTGAACAATAGGTGCAGTGATCAAAGCTTTCTTAAGTATTTCAAATGCTTCTACACAATCATCATCAAATACAAAAGGAATATCTTTTTGCAATAAATTAGTCAGAGGCCTGGAGATTTTAGAAAAGTCCTTAATGAACCTCCTATAAAAACCAGCATGACCAAGGAAACTTCTTATACCTTTTATGTCCTTAGGACATGGCATCTTTTCAATAGCATCAACTTTAGCTCTATCAACTTCAATACCCCTCTCGGAAATCTTATGCCCCAAAACAATGCCTTCATTAACCATAAAGTGGCACTTTTCCCAATTCAAGACGAGACTAGTGTCTTCGCATCTCTGCAAAACTCAATCAATGTTGCTCAAGCAATCATCAAAAGAGGATCCATAAACGGAAAAATCATCCATGAATACCTCACAAATCTTTTCACAAAAGTCAAAGAATATAGCCATCATACATCTTTGAAAGGTAGCAGGTGCATTACATAAACCAAAAGGGATACGTCTATAAGCAAAAGTACCGAAAGGGCAAGTTAGTTTTTGATTGATCCTTCGCTAACACAGGTATCTGAGAGAAACCAGAATAACCATCTAGAAAGCAGAAATGTGTGTGTTTGGATAGTCTTTCTAGCATTTGATCAATAAAAGGTAAAGGGTAATGATCTTTCTTAGTAGCTTTATTTAATTTATGGAAATCAATTACCATCCTATAACCTGTAATAATTCTTTGCGGGATCAATTCATCTTTATCATTAGGAACGACAGTAATACCTCACTTTTTAGGAACACCATGGACAGGGCTTACCCAATCACTATCAGCAACGGGATAAATTATACCTGCCTCAAGGAGCTTTAGTATCTCCTTTCTTACCACTTCTTTCATCTTAGGATTCAATCGTCGTTGAGGATCTCTAACTGGTTTAGCATCGTCCTCCAAATTAATTTTGTGTTGGCATAACGTGGGACTAATGCCCTTGAGATCATCCAGAGTATATCCAATAGCAGCACGGTGCTTCTTCAGAGTTTTCAATAATCTTTCTTCTTCTTACTCTGAAAGGTTAGCACTAATAATAACATGATATATTTTCTTTTCATCAATATAAGCATACTTAAGATTATCAGGTAATGGTTTGAGTTCAAACACAGGATCACCCTTGGGTGGAGGGGGATCCCCTATAATTTCAACGGGTAGGTTGTGTTTTAGCATAGGTTCCTGTTGAAGGAACACTTTATCTATTTCCCTTCTTTCCTTCATAAACATATCATTTTCATGGTCTAGCAAATATTGTTCTAACAGATCAGTAGGAGGCACGACAATAGAAGCAAGACCAATAATCTCATCCTTACTAGGTGATTCTCTATCACGAGGTTGTCTATGAAACTTAGTAAAATTAAACTCATGAGACATACCCTCTAAGCCAATTGTAATAGTATCATTTTCACAATCAATCCTAGCATTAACAGTATTCAAGAAGGGTCTACCAAAATAATGGGATAAAAGTCATCTTGTGGGGAACCAAGAACGAGAAAATCTGTAGGGTATTTAACCTTCCCACACAAGACTTCAACATATCTAACTATCCCAACTCGTTTAATGGTATCCCTATTAGCAAGCTTAATAGTAACATCAATATCTTCTATTTCAGCGGGTGCAATGTCATACATAATTTCTTTATATAAGTCATAGGGTATTGCACTAGCACTAGCACCCATATCACATAAGCCATGATAACAATGATCTCCTATTTTGACAAAAATAACATGCATGCCAACAACATGTCTATGAATCTTAGTATCTGGCCTAACAATATTAGCAGTCTCATCACAGAAATAAATAACATGCACATCTAAATCATCATCCAAGAGATCTTTAACTATAACAATACTAGGTTCAACTTTGATTTGCTCAGGAGGTGTATAAGTCCTAGTATTACTCTTACGAACAACAGTCGAAGTTTTAGCATGATCCTTTATCCTAACATGAAAAGGAGGTTTCTCAACATAAGTAGTAGGAACAATAGGATCACTATAAGTGATAGTCTTTTCTTCAACCGTAATAGGTGCAACTACTTTTACTTCAACGGGAGGATTATATTTAAACCACTTCTCCTTAGGGAGATCAATGTGAGTAGCAAAAGATTCACAGAAAGATCCACGGAAAGCATCGGTATCCATAAAAGATTTAACACAATCAAACTTAGGTGTCATACCTGACTCCTTACCATCGTCGGAACCCCAATCTTCAGAGTTGCATTTAATTATTTCTAATATGTCCCATTTGAATTCAATAGTCTTCAGCATATAAGAACCAGCACAGGAAGTATCGAGCATGTTGCGATCATTGAGAGAAAGTCGAGCATAAATTTTTTGAATAATCATTTCTCTGGAAAGCTCATGATTGGGGCATGAATATAACATTGATTTAAGTCTCCCCCAAGCTTGAGTGATGCTTTCTCCTTCGCGAGGCCAGAAATTATATATGTAATTACGATCACGATGAACAAGATGCATAGGATAGAACTTCTGGTGAAATTCCAACTTCAATCGTTTATAATCCCAAGATCCCGTATCATCACATAGCCTATACCATGTCAATTCATCTCCCTTCAAATATAAAGGTAAGACCTTCCTTTTGACAACATCATCGGGAATACCTGCAAGCTTAAATAATCCACAAACTTCATCCACAAAGATAAGGTGTAAATCGGGATGCAATGTTCCATCTCCTGCAAAGGGATTAGCTAGCAGTTTCTCTATCATACCCGAAGGAATCTCAAAGTAAATATTTTCAGTAGGTTCAGTAGGTTGAGGAGCAACTATTTGCTCTTCTGGTCGGGGTGAAGATACCCCGAACAAGCCCCTCAAAGGATTAGTTTCCATAGTAACAAGTAACAGAAAATTTCAGCACACTATATAAATGTTCCCTTACCAAGTTCCACTCACCAAAAGCGCTACGCTCCCCGGCAACAGTGCCAGAAAAGAGTCTTGATGACCCACAAGTATAGGGGATCTATCGTAGTCCTTTCGATAAGTAAGAGTGTCGAACCCAACGAGGAGCAGAAGGAAATGACAAGAGGTTTTCAGTAAGGTTTTCTCTGCAAGTACTGAAATTGTAGGTAATAGATAGTTTTGTGTAATGAGTAACAAGCAATGAAAGTAAATAAAGTGCAGCAAGGTGGCCCAATCCTTTTTGTAGCAAAGGACAAGCCTGTACAATTTCTTATAATGAGAAAAGTTCTCCTGAGGACACATGGGAATTATCGTCAAGCTAGTTTTCATCACGCTCATATGATTCGCCTTCGGTACTTTGATAATTTGATATGTGGGTGGACCGGTGCTTGGGTACTGCCCTTACTTGGACAAGCATCCCACTTATGATTAACCCCTATTGCAAGCATCCGCAACTACAAAAGAAGTATTAAGGTAAACCTAACCACAACATTAAACATATGGATCCAAATCAGCCCCTAGTGAAGCAACGCATAAACTAGGGTTTAAGATTCTGTCACTCTAGCAACCCATCGTCTACTTATTACTTCCCAATGCCTTCCTCTAGGCCCAACTAATGGTGAAGTGTCATGTAGTCGACGTTCACATAACACCACTAGAGGAGAGACAACATACATCTCATCAAAATATCGAACGAATACCAAATTCACATGACTACTAATAGCAAGACTTCACCCATGTCCTTAGGAACAAACGTAACTACTCACAAAGCATATTCATGTTCATAATCAGAGGAGTAATAATATTCATTAAGGATCTAAACATATGATCTTCCACCAAGTAAACCAATTAGCATCAACTACAAGGAGTAATCAACACTACTAGCAACCCACAGGTACCAATTTGTGGTTTTGATACAAGATTGGATACAAGAGATGAACTAGGGTTTTGAGAGGAGATGATGCTGGTGAAGATGTTGATGGAGATTGACCCCCTCCCGATGAGAGGATCGTTGGTGATGACGATGGTGATGATTTCCCCCTCTCGGAGGGAAGTTTCCCCAGCAGAACAGCTCCGCCGGAGCTCTAGATTGGTTCCGCCAAGGTTCCGCCTCGTGGCGGCGGAGTTTTGTCCAGTAAGCTTGCCCACTATTTTTTCCAGGGTAAAAGCCTTCATATAGCAAAAGATGGACACCGGAGGGCCACCAGGGGGCCCAGGAGACAGGGGGCGCGCCCAGTAGGGGTGGGCGCGCCCCCACCCTCTTGGCCAGGGTGTGGGCCCCCTTTGGTGTTTCTTTCGCTTAATAATTCTTATTAATTCCAAAAATAAGTTCCGTGGAGTTTCAGGATTTTTGGAGCTGTGCAGAATAGGTTTCCAATGTTTGCTCCTTTTCTAGCTAGAATTCCAGCTGACGGCATTCCCCCTCTTCATGGTAAACCTTGTAAAATAAGAGAGAATAGCCATAAGTATTGAGATATAATGTGTAATAATAGCCCATAATGCGTTAAATATTGATATAAAAGCATGATGCAAAATGGACGTATCACAGAGTTCTTACTTACCATCCTGCAGTTCACTGTTGTCTTGCATAAAGTGTAAACATATAGTTCGATTGACATTTTTTGACCCATTTTAATAACAATCTTTATCAGTTTCCTCACTTGATGTTGGTTCATGAATATCTCATTGCCACATAAGCAGAAAGGGTCGAAGTGTGGATCTTTGGCAATGACATGTGTACCTAAAAGCACCAAGTTAATATTAGAAGCTAAACAACAATTGAAAAATCATGTAGTACAACACTCCCTCCATCCCATTATATAAGATTTTATACACGTATATCTAGACATCATCAGAGGTCTGGGCGGCAATCATGCAATCGTCGGCGGAGAAGGCGGCGGGCGCCGATGGTTTCAGCGACACTTTTTTCCGTGCTTGTTGGTTGATCATCCGCGACGACATCATGGCGGCTTTCCACCGTTTCTACCACCTCGCTGGTGGTAATTTAGCTGCCCTGAACACTGCCTTTGTGGCGTTGCTGCCGAAGAAGGATGGGGCCGTGCGGATGACAGACTTTCGCCCAATCAGTCTGATCCACTCGTTTGCGAAGCTGCTCACGAAGGTGCTATCAATCCGACTGTCAAAAGTAATCCACATGATCGTCTCCCCTGCACAGTCAGCTTTCCTGAAGACGAGGTGTATACAAGACAGTTTCTTGTATGTTCATAATGGAGTTCGTGCACTACACCATACCATAACCCCGACATTGTTACTGAAATTAGACATCTCCAAAGCTTTTGATAGTGTATCCTAGGACTACCTATTGGAGCTGCTGCAGGAACTTGGGTTCAGTGCTAGATGGAGAGATTGGATTGCTTGGCCGCTGTCAACCTCATGCTCTGAATTCCTTCTCAATGGAGCGCCAGGGAGCAAAATTCAGCATCGCAAGGGGCTTCGTCAGGGTGACCCACTCTCTCCACTGTTATTCATTCTGGCTATCGGTCCGCTGCAACGCCTGATCAATGAAGCGGTCCAGCAGCAGATGATGCAGCCGTTGCCGAGGAGGGAGTTGAAACTAAGAGTCAGCCTCTACGCTGACAATGCGGTCATCTTCATGAACCCGGACAAAGAAGAGATGGAGGTGTTGATCACCATCCTGAACATGTTTGGCGAGGCGACGGGGCTGAAGATCAACAGACAGAAATCTACAGCAACCCTAATTTGATGTGACAGTCTTAACATCCAGTAGGTCCTGCAGAGTGGGGCACCATCACCACCTTCCCGCTGAAATATTTGGGCCTCCCACTCACCCTGAGAAGAACAAGGCTAGTGCATCTTCAATTCGTCTTGGATCGGATCAGAGCAAGGCTCACAGGCTGGAAGGCAGAGTCATGACCATTGTTGGATGGCGGGTGTTAGTCAGGGTTGTGCTGACTGCCATCCCAACCTTTGCCATGACTGTGCTCCGTATGCCAAAGAAATTTTTCAAGGAAATCGACAAGTGAGATGCCGTTGTTTGTGGGCGCAAGAGGAAGAGCTGTCTGGGGCAAATGCAAGGTGGGTGGACCAAGGTGTGCTCCCCGCTGGACAGAGAGGGACTCAACGTCCTCAATCTTGAGCGATTTGGCCGGGCCTTGAGGCAAAGATGGCTATGGCTGGCCTGGAAGCACCCAGACCGGCCATGGGCGGGCATGGAGGTCCCATGCTCTGACTCTGATCGACTTTTCTTCAGCGCGGCCACCTCGGTCACGGTTGGCAACGGCCAGACGACCATGTTTTGGACTTGCTCCTGGCTCCAGGCAATCACGCTCCAGGTGCTCTTTCCGCGGCTATATAAGCACTTGAGGAGGAAGAACATGACGATCGTCGATGCTCTACGAGATGATCGCTAGATTATTGACTTGGCGACGGACAGACAGACCAGATCATATGCGACTGCATGGCCCTAGCGAGGCTCCTGCGCTCGGCACCACTCAACCTCAATACAAATGCGCGCGATGAGATAAGGTGGAACCTGGAGGCCAGCGGCTGCTACACCGCTTCATCAGCTTACCGGGCGCAGGTTCAGGCGAACCACACCTCCGTTTTCACACAGATCATCTGGAAGGCTTGGGCGCCAGGGAAGCTAAAGGTCTTCCATTGGTTAATGCTGCTAAATAGACTCTGGTGCAATGACCGGCTTCAGCGACGAGGGTGGTCGAACTCATATTTCTGTCAATTCTGCTTCAGAAACCTCGAGACGGCCGACCACATCTTCTGGTCGTGCCCTTTCACCACGACGATCTGGAGCAGTCTGTCTTTATGGACAGGTTGTGAGGCCCTGTGTTTGCAGTCCGGCCGCGAGTTCACGAGCAGTGCCGTCGGGTCATGAACATCGTGGAGGGCACAAAACCTGAGTTCGGAAAGGGCATCAGATCAATGACGATGCTCGCAGTTTGGGAAATCTGGAGGCACCGGACGACTGCACGTTCAAAAACAAGGAGGCATCTAGGCGAGACGTTCTGCAGGCCATCAAACGGGGCATCGACCTATGGAGGCAGGCCGGAGCAACATGTTTGCTGCACCCGTTCACTATGCCACCAGAGGAGATCGGGTGACGACCAGTTTCTGCACCTTTTTGTCGTAGTCCTGTCTCCTTTTTATTTTTATTTTTATTTTGTCTCTCTTGATCCTAGGATCACCACCATGTGCTTTGTTATCCATTGCTTCGTGCTATGATCAATATGAAAAGCCAGCAATGCTGGATCTTTCAAAAAAAAGTTTGGTCTTGAAACTTATCCTAACCCGTTCAAATCTGATGGATGTTAATCTCCATCAGATTAAAGCAAGAATCGGACGGTACTAAAAACGAAGAGATAGAATCCATGTCATCCCACGAGCAAGGGTTTTTAATTCCATCGTTCCCAAATCTGTCGAACTCTTCCGTTCCCGGCGGGCGGCGGCTGGTTTAGTCGGCGAGCTGACGGCGGATCTCCATCGATTCCTTGTGTTCTTCGGTCCCCTCCTCTCTTTCTCCTCTAGTAAACCACGCGGAGACGATCCAAGATGGGTGCCTGCTGCTGCTGTTTCCCCTCCAAACCCCCAAGGGAGAACCCAATGCACCCAACCGCAGAGCCGCTCATCCAGCGGAAGCCCAATCACACCCCTCCCTACCATCAAAGGCCCCCGGTGATCACCCATGCTCACAAGGTCGAACTCTCTCTCTTCTTTTGCTCCTTGGATCTGCTTGATGCATCAAGCGTACGACCGTGGTTGCCGGTGACTTCTGATCGTCGTGCGTTGGCTGGTCATATTCTTGCAGGGTATGAACGCTGTCGTGCGCCTGAAGACCGGCTTCGAGCGTTTCAGAACGAATGTGTACAAGTATGTTCAGAAGCCCAAAGAATTATGTGTCTTTGTTCAATATGGATTTGTGCTGAATTGAATTTGTTTTTCTGTGGTGGCAATTGGTCCTTGGCAGCAAGAATCCGAAGCTTTTTGAATCGCTTAGGAAGGACCAGTCCCCCAAGGTATGTGCCATCTTGATACATACATGAATGATAAAAATAATAACTTCGTTGTTCAACGTGGCCACTGAGTGTACTCTACATGTTGTCTCCACCGAGCATTCCTTTAGCTCTCCAACTTTAGAAGTTTGTCAGTAAATTCGGAACCTTAACCAAGGATGTATTCGTGAGATATGTTAATATCTCAGTAATTACCTGCCTAGGCTAGCAGTGTACATGGAGCTAAACATATTACATAAACCAGGATGATAAGAAAACATGGGCTACGAAGGACAATTATTTGGTTGCTAGAAAATACTGTAGCAGTCTCTCATTTGCAAGATTGCTGTTTGGGCCCAGGGTATGGCTGCCCTTCATGATTCACTTGCTGGTACCTATGTTTTGGTTGAAGGTTAAACTACATGAAGGGGTGCCTGATGGCAACAACTTACCGCCTCTGGGCAATTGAGCAATTATTACACTTGCTGCAGCTGATGTGCTTCTGATATACATTTGTGCTTGTTGCTGACAACACTCTTAACTCATTCTTACTTGCAGTACATGGTGTTTGCATGTGCTGACTCGCGTGTGTCTCCAACAATAACCCTCGGACTGAATCCAGGAGAGGCCTTTACTGTTCGAAATATTGCCGGAATGGTTCCTGCCTATCAAAAGGTTCTTTATTGTGTACATTGTTTCATTCTATATTATTGTGGACTATTTAGTAACTCTCGCTTGTGTATTTGAGATGTATACTGAGCTGCACTTGCATATTGGTTGCAGACAAGGCACTGCAGCGTCGGGTCAGCCATCGAGTTTGCCTTAGTTGTCCTCAAGGTTGCTTCTTCCTTCTCGTTTTCAATACCCTTGACACACGAAAGTGTGCTTTTATTCAGGAATACAACTGTCTCATACAACTTTGCAGTTAATTTATTTATGCCAGTGTGGCAAGGTTGGTTGGTAAATTGATAATTAGATAATTAGTCAATCTGGTAATGACTTCACCATGCCTTGTGCCTTCCATTTTAAGAAGGAGATAGTTTCTGTTTCATGTAGCATCTCTAATCTGCCCTAGATGTGATCCAATAAAATAAAGAAGAATTTTACCTCTCTCCATGGGTATATGTATGCTCTTCTCTTTAAGCAAAATAGGCTCTCTTTTCACGGGCGTATATCTTGTCAATTGCAAATGTTGTTTAACATTTGTGTTCTGTTGGGTCCAGTCTAGGAAGGTGAAACCGTGAAAGTGATGTGCTCAGAGAAGAGAACTGTCCTTAGGGAAAAAAATATTATCTTGTTAAGGTATAAAAAATGTACGTTCTCTCATAGCAACTCTCGAGTCAATGTGTGGCTATAGCCATTCTACCCAACCATAAGTATCATCAGAACAGTTTATAAATTTAATCATGTGTCAAATGATTCTAATATGGAAAAGTATTGTTTCAGATCACAGTATATCGTTTGGAGTTGGTATGGCCTGTAGAACTCCGTTAGTTATTGCACTCACTTAAAGTGTCGAAAGGGATACCCTGGATAGTTTCGGCAATCAATAAACTGACATAAACTTGTGCTTACTACTCCCTCCGTCCCACAATATAAGAGCTTTTTTGACACTGCACTAGTGTAGAAAACGCTCTTATATTATGGGACGGAGGGAGTACCAATTATGGCAATTGGTATATTCTCCATCAAAAGGACTTGATGGACATCCATTTGGCAGGTTGAGTGCATTGTTGTGATTGGTCACAGCCGCTGTGGTGGCATTAGGGAACTACTCTCGCTGAACGACGAAGGGCCTAACGCCTAGTAAGTAAATGTCTCCATACTTATTATGCACAGAAAAAAAAAACATATATACACAAGGGGTCCAAATAAGTAATTACTGTATGGGCAAGGATGAAGGATGGACCCGATTTTATCCTACTCAAACGAGTCTTAAGAGGAGTGAACTAAAACATGGCTTCAGTATTAGTTTGTCCTCTCAGTAATTTTTATTTGAGCTCACTGTTTGTTTCGTTACTTAGCCACTTCATTGAGGACTGGGTGAAGATCGGTATGGAGGCCAAGAAGAAGGTCCAGAGAGAAAACAGGTTGTTGCCTTTTGACGACCAATGCACCGTGCTGGAAAAGGTAAGATTGCTTAAAACATTTTCATTTCCTCTTGAGCAGAATAGTGGGCCAATTGTGCACCACCGGCTTCCCTCTACTTACTATCCTTTGGGCACCTTTCATCTTTATTAGTACTAGTAGTTAACTAACGTCCCATAGTAGTCAGATAAACGCTCATCTTGCATTTCTGCATGGTGTGTGCGCAGGAGGCCGTCAACATTTCCCTTAGAAATTTGAAGTCGTACCCGTTCGTCAAGGACAGACTGAACAAGGGCACACTGAATTTGATTGGTGCCCGCTATGACTTTGTCCGCGGAAGCTTCGAAACGTGGAATGCCTGAAGTCAAGTAGTGCAGAAATGGTTACTAGCTAGCCAGTCGCAAATATTTCGTCGAAAAAGGCTAGTTGCATGCATCGTGCTGGGTTTGCATTCCGTGCAAGTCCTTTGGGTACCGCCAAGATAGTTTTTTTTTTACAGCAATATGTTTTATTCCTCAAACAATAGCCATGTCATGTACAAGTAATTGAGAAATAAAAGTATAAAACCAGGGATAGAATCCCCCAAAAGCTAGAAGATGTAGTATGCAGTACGGACGGAAGGTATTGGATTTGGAGGATGGCGCCAAGGAGATAATGACCCATGTTTTTTCTAGTACCTGTCCCTACATATACAATCTTAATGTGAGATATGGCGTGTGTGTGTGTTTTGATGGGGTGAGATATGGCCTGTTTGGTTTGTATATAAGGAGGCTACCATTCTCTTTTTCCCCTCTCGATAAATTGCTTTAACATTCTGTGTCAGTTTATACGCTGATGACGCTATAATTGTTTGGTGGGGCGTCTGGTCTGCAAATGAGCTCAGCCAAATCATCTGTTGCACCCATCCGCTGTCAGAACAGCAATTTACAAGCGGTTCTCAAGGATGTTTTGGCAAAGGGAAACGTCTATAGCCGGTCGACCGGCCGAGCGTTCGGCCGGTCCCCTCGCTCGCGTCGCTAGGCAGCCCAGGCCCACCAACCACAGAACTTATCTCTAACCCCACCACTTCCATCTTATCCCCTCGCTCTTTCTGGAGACCACACGAGGCATCCTCGTCCTGCTCGCCCTTCAGTCCTCGAGTTCTCAATCTCTCCTCCTTCCTGTGTTCTCACCAAAATACACACCTAATCCCCATGAAACTGAGCTCGTTTTTGTTGCCTTCTCTGCTCCGCGCAACATTTTTCCTCCATAGATCCATGAGAGGGGTGAGCTCGTCCGTGCTTTTTTCCTTTTTTTTTCTCTCATGCCATGTGCAGTCCGCCATGGATCCCATGAGGTTGGGCTCAAGCACAAGATTGATGTTTCTTTTCTTGCTGTTCATATTGGAGCAGCGTCCAAAGGGCAGGACGACCGTGCTGCAAGCTCGTGCACCCGCTGCGTTACCATGGTGTGCGACGGCGGAGACCGGTGCCGGCTGGGGCAGCGATGCAGGAAATGGCACACCTCGTTGCTGGAACCGGCCGACTGGAAAGCTGCAACCGGCATCCGATGATGCTGGAACCAGTAATCATTTTTGCTACCACGGGCGTTTGGTTTTGCTGGAACCACCGCCAAATTTGCAAGTTTGCTACTACTAACTTTCTGGTTTGCTGGAACAAGCTTGAATTTTTGCTGCATCGGCGTTTTTGACTTTTGCTGGGGGACAACTTTCATTCTTTTTGTTTTGCAATTTTTGCTACCACCGTTTCCTTTTTGCTGGATCCGATGCAATTTTTTGCTACATTCGGGATGGATGGAGCTGCATGATAGGGAGCTGCATCTTAGTTTTTTGCTGGAACCGGGACACGGATAGCTGCTACCAGCGATTTTTTTGCTTCAACGGAGATGAGACCCAGAGAGTTTTTTTGCTGGAATGAAATTTCTTCATGAGGTGCGGTGGCGAGGCATTTTTTTTGTGCTGTAATTTGTGCTTTTTGCTGGAACCATGTTTTGATTTTGCTACAACGAGCATTTGATTTTGCTGGAACCGCCTGAAGCAGATTTGGGACCAGTTTTTTTAGTAACTGATTTTTGCTGCAACCATCCAACCGGCGAGCGGGCCCGGCCGGTGAGCTGCTCCGGCGAGCGGCGACGGCGAGCCGGTGAGCGGGTCCGGCGAGCCGGCGAGCAGCGGCCACCGAGCTGCAATCGTCGCTACATGGAGCTAGAACCGCAGGGTCACGTTGCTGGCGCGAAACGCAGGAGGCGACGTCGGCGACCGGTGACGACGACGGCGACGGGCGGCGAGGGCAGCGACAGGGAAGCCAAGGGGGAGGTGCTTCGAGGCTGGCGCGTCGGCGTCCATGAAAACTTTTTATAAAAAAAGAAGACATTCGAGGGAAAGGAAGAAGTGAATCGTGCGGCTGCTGATTGTTTAATCGTACGATGCTGGTACGACCGGCTCAAATTTGGGCCGGTGCACCGGCGCCTATCACTCGCCTTTGGCAAATTAGTAGGCTTCCCCCTTACCTACTTGGGCTTCCCGATCACCTTGGGCCGCCTGAAGAAAGAAGTTCGTGTTTGATCGCATCAGAGCGGAACTTGCTGGCTGGAAGGGCAGACTAATGAACCACGCAGGGCGTAGAGCACTGGTGCGTTCTGTCCTCTGCACGATCCCCAATTTTGCTCTCGCAGCAGTTCAGGCGCCGGCGGGGTTCTACAGGGACGTGGACAAAGTTTGCAGGCGATTCCTTTGGGCACAGGAGGGCCACAGCTGAGAGGTGGGAAGTGCAAAGTAAACTGGCCATCTGTATGCACTCCGGTGGAATACGGTGGGCTAGGCATCCATCCATGATATGGAAAAGTTTGCAAGGGCACCAAGGTCTTAAGGAGTTGATGGGCCGTGCATTCGCCCATCCATGGGGGTGCTCATCATGGGGGCGTCTCGGAGTTGATGACATCGTGTGTTTGCCGATCCTTCAGATCGGCGGCGTTAGGGTTTATGGATGGTGTCGGCGAGGCGGCGGCGATGACTCCATCAGGTGTGTCTCTCCTTCTGCTCTGTCCATGTTGCTACGGCGTTATCTTCGACGTCATGGTGAAGCAGGGAGGTTTTATCGTCTAGGAGTACGCGCAAACGGTTGTCTACGCAAGTGACAGCTGGAAGATGGCGCATCTTGTGTTGGGTTTGTTGTTGAAGTCTGATAGTCCTGGTTTCCTCCTCCGACGTCATAGTCGTGCGAGGGTGTCAGTTCTAGAGTTCGATGGCATGTCTGGGAACATGTTGGTCCGATCTGATTCTTTCAACGGCAATGGTTTTGCTTCACGCAAACTATTTTTGAGGTGCGTAAAGCTGCTGATCAGCGATGGAGCTGCGTCGAGCTCGTGTGAAGAGGTGATATGTCTCCTTTTCCTTGGTGGAGAGGGACATGTGCTGGTTTTTGCATAGGATTATCCTATCTTTTCAGTCTTGTAATATCGATATTTATGTGGCTTGTAACTGAATCTTTATTTTATTAATGAGACACGTATTATCATGAAGAAAAAAAGGCACTAAGGTTACGCTGGCTATGGCTGTCCTGGTCAGTGCCAAGCAGGCCATTGTTTGGTTATGAACTTCCATGCGATCAGAAGGACAGATCCAGCTGGATTTGGTTCTTTTGCCGCCCCTCTCTCCCCTCTCGGGGAGCACATGTAAATTTTGCTACTCCCTTCAAGGATAGGGTCTTTAAAAATAAAAGGTTTACGCTAATTAACTCCCATGCGCGTGTTTGTAATTGGCATCCAGATTTTGCGGCTAAATTAGAGGTGTCTCGCCCCTATAAGATTTGTTTCCCTGCCTCCCATTTCCTGCTGCGGGGCCCATCCCTGACTTCCCTCCATGCCCTCCGTTACATTCCCCTAATGCCGCCATCGCACCTCGCCGCCACCGCGGCACAATCTCCGGCCTCATCGCGAGGTCGGCGTCCCCGCCATGGCGGCGCGATGATATCCGCCTCCTGCTGTCGCACCGCGGCCCTCGCCTCCCTCCTCGCGGCCGCCGCGGCCACATCGTTCCTCACCTTCTCGCTGCCATTGTCCCCCGGCGTGTCCACCACCAAGCACACGGGAGAATTGTCCGCCGCGAGCTCGACGCCGCCGCCACATCCAACATTGGCTACGGTGTCACCTCCACCGCCCGCAGAACCAGCTAAGTCCGCGGCGAGGCCTCGAAAACGAGAGGTACGTACGTGTCCGCATGCAGGTTGGGGATTGAAAGTAACGGCGTTGTCTATTTTCGTTCTGTGTCGTGGTGATCAGCCGTCGTATTGGAGGATGGCGCCGGAGGAGGCGCTGAGGTACGCCAAGAAGGAGATAATTGCCGCTGAGCCGGTCGTCGCCGCCGACCCCGACGACCTGTACGCGCCTCTCTTCAAGAACGTCTCCCAGTTCAAGAGGTACTAGCTAGCAGAGACATGCTCAACATTATAATCTCTGCATTTTCCTAGTATATATTCAGTGAGTGACTAAACGCATCATCAATTTAATTGTAGCGAAAATGTGATCATCATCCAGGAGCTACCAACTGATGGAACGGACACTCAAAGTTTACATTTACCAGGACGGTCGGCGGCCCATCTTCCACACCCCTCCACTCAGCGGCATCTACGCGTCCGAGGGCTGGTTCATGAAGCTCCTCAAGGAGAGCAGGCGGTTCGTCGTCGCCGACGCCGCCAAGGCACACCTCTTCTACCTGCCCTACAGCTCGCAGAATCTCAGGCTCTCGCTCTACGTGCCGGACTCGCATAACCTGCGCCCCCTCTCCGTCTACCTCAGAGATTTCGTCAAGGGCCTCGCCGCCAAGTACCCCTTCTGGAACCGCACCAGAGGCGCCGACCATTTCCTCGTCGCCTGCCACGATTGGGTAATCAAATCATCTGGATGACTCAACATTTTTGTATCGCAGTCGCAGTACGATTTTACTGGAGTAATTCTGAATTTGGTTGCAGGGACCATACACGACCACGGCGCACCGCGACCTCTCCAGGAACAGCATCAAGGCGCTGTGCAACGCCGACAGCTCGGAGGGGATCTTCACGCCCGGGAAAGACGTGTCTCTCCCGGAGACGACCATCAGGACGCCCAAGCGGCCCCTCCGGTACCTCGGCGGGCTCCCCATCTCCCGGCGGCGCATCCTCGCCTTCTTTGCGGGCAACGTGCACGGCAGGGTCAGGCCGGTCCTCCTCCAGCATTGGGGCAAGGGGCAGGACGAGGACATGAGGGTGTACGCTCTCCTCCCCGGTAGGGTGTCCAGGACGATGACCTACATCGACCACATGAAGAACAGCAGGTTCTGCCTGTGCCCCATGGGGTACGAGGTGAACAGCCCAAGGATCGTGGAGGCCCTGTACTACGAGTGCGTGCCAGTGATCATCGCCGACAACTTCGTGCTCCCCTTCAGCGACGTGCTCGACTGGAGCGCCTTCTCGGTGGTGGTGGCGGAGAAGGACATACCGGACCTCAAGAGGATACTCCAGGGGATCTCGCTCCGGAGGTACGTGGCCATGCACGACTGTGTCAAGCGGCTGCAAAGGCACTTCTTGTGGCACGCAAGGCCCCTCAGGTATGATCTCTTCCACATGATCCTGCACTCCATTTGGCTCAGCAGGGTGAACCATGTTCAACTTGACAACTGAAAAAAGATCATGTCCATGTATTTTTATGGCACTGAGATTTTACATGTAAGATGGCGGTTTTGAATGAAAAAGAAAAATGTGTACATTCAAGTTGTAAGCCTCTGTCACCATTGAGTGCACGGTGACTACTGACAAGTACTCCCTCTGTAAACTAATATAAGAGCGTTTAGATCACTACGCTCTTATATTAGTCTTAGTCTACAGAGGGAGTACTCGAGTAGTACAAGTGGAGTAGCACAATGACTATTCTACTTGACATGGAAAAGCTTAATTAGAGCACTATATGAACCTCTTTACAAGGGATTTCTGACGAGTCAGAGGTCAGGCCCGAGAACAATGTACGGTATCAGTCGATCGTATGATTTCTGGCAACATAAAATGCAAAATTTACATGAAGAACGCCGGCAGTTACTCATCCCCAGAGGGAAAGGGATGAACCGTATCTACTAATTAGACCATGCTGAAGAGATTAGCCGTGGAGATGAGCGAGCTTGCGGCGAGCGCTATGAAGGCAAGGAAGGACAGCCACACCGAGCTGGTGATCTTCCTGTTGAAGGCATCCTGGCTGAACCTCGACACCCACAGATCGTTGCGCGACGCAGCAGCCGACGACGCGGACATGAGGAGATACGCCAGGACCTGCAGCAGAGCCAGGAAGACGATGATGAGGCAAGAAATGGCAGAGCAACTCGATTGTTGGGCGTGAACGTTTCGCTTGCCTGATCAAGGAACAGGCTGAAGTAGTAGCTTGACATGCTCCTGTAAATAAACCTCGCCGCGACCAGACGGCGGATCTCACCCAGCGATTGCACGATTGAGTAGGCACAGACGATCACGTTCACCGCCAGGGCGTACCTGACATGTCATGCAATTGGGAAGAACAGAGGTTATTTTTCCTCCCAAGAAGATGAAAGAAGCCAAGAACTCTGCTTCCAAAAGCCAGTATAACGGATTCAGGTTCAGGGACTGCGGTGGTGCTGGAGCGGTTGCTGAGCAATTGCCCGGCTTCGCTTATTTGGGTGTTGTTCTGAACCTATACCAGGGATGCCAAGAGTAATTGGCACGGTGTGTTTTTTTTTTCATCAACAAATAAAATCCAAGGTGAATTCTGAATTCGAATAGAGGAATGTAGGATGCTACGCAGTACTGTTTTATCGTGGTGATGTATCGAACTAATTAACCAGAAATTAAAGGAGTCAGATACTTACTCCATGGTAACTGCTTCGTTAAAAGAAAGATCAAAGAACTCATTCTAAGCGTCAAAACCCGGCCGGACATATCCGAAGTAAATGCAGGGGGAAAAGAATCATGTACTGCAAGCAGGTGATCACTAACCTGTACTGATCGTAGCGATCGAAGTGATCGCCATCCCAGCCGGACGTCCGGGCGCTGGCCATCACCGCGAAGGACGCCAGGCTGAGCACCGCCGTGGCCAGCCGCAGCGCCACCGACAGTGGCCTCCTCTCCCCGACCGCGGCCACCGCCGCCACGTCGCGAGGCACCGTGTTGGGCGCGCCTCCGTTCTCTGCTGCCGTCATCGTAGTGGCGCGATGGCGGTCGATTCGGGGCTTGCCGAGTTGCAGCGGCGACGTGACGGCTTCCTCGACAGGGTCGAACTGCACCGCGATCCCCGTGGCCGGCGGCTTCCATGCCTCCGTGCGCTTTGGCGTGCTCTGGGCGCTCTTGTTGTTGGTTGTGATTGTGGGACCCGGGGTTAGAGGCGATGGCGGCGTCAGCGACGAAGAGGGCGATGGCGAGGGAGACTTGGCGACGGACCCTTGCGACGGCGTCCGGACGAGGCCGGGCGCAAGCCGGAGCTGCGGGCGGCGGCCCGGCACCGGCGCATGCCCGGCGGCGGCACCGTCGTCGACGTTGCCGGTGGGGGAGTTGGGCGGCAGCAAGCGGTGCGGCGAGGGGAGGCGCACGGGCGAGAGGGCCGGGCTCTTGCTAGCCGCACTCCCGTTGCCGTTGGTTTCTTGCGGCCACGGTGGCGTTTCTTCGCGCGCCTCGTCCAGCGAGGGCGTGGGCGTGTGGTAGTCCTCGCCGGGCGTCGAAGGCGACGAATCCGGCCGAGGCGGCGTGTCGGGCAGCGGAACGGGCGGCGGAGGCCTCAGTGGCGGCGGGGCGCGGGGGGTCTCAGCCATGTGTGACCGGTGCGCGCGGGCCGTGGCAAAAGGAGGCGGGTCGATGGAAGGATGGGCTCCCGTGTTAAGTATCGGATCGGAGGTTACGTGTTGCCCTCTCGATCGGTTTAGTATATTTCCTTTGCTTCCTTCCCTCCTCCTGCCCATTTCTTTCCTTTTGGTTTCTGTTCTCTTTTTCCGACCTGTTCGTTGCCTTTTGCTGTTTTGCGGCACCGGTTCCCCCTCTTTCTCCAGAAATTTCGTTTGATTCAGTATATCTGATTAGCCTCAGGTGATATTTAACTTTTTTTTGCGAGTAACAGTGGTTTAATAGTTTATACTCTATGCCAACAACTGCAGCGTGTTTGGCAATATTTGAGAAGGGGAATCAGAGTTCAGAGCAGGGCCAGTGACCCCCCCCCCCCCCTCCCGGTTGTTCTCGTGTGGGTACTCGAGGGGCGATTGGGTTTCCCCCGCCACCGCCACCTCCTTCGAGCCCCCCCCCCCCTGTCACCGCCGCCGGCCATCGGCTAGCCCGCGACGGGGGCAAGGCCTCACCCCGCCTCCTTCTATCCCATCCCTGTTGTCGCCCTCGCCCCTCCCGGTGTTTCCTCCCCAATCACGATCTCGTCATCAGCAGATGCATCTCGGAGCTCCTTCATGGCTATTTGTCGGTCTGGTCAGGTCAGTGGCGCCGCTCCTCCCGTCATGGTGGGAGCCGGGCATCACGGGCGTGGGTGTCGACTCAACCACTGGTTCCAAAGGGCGTCATTGTTCCAATGGATCTAACAAGATTTCAGTACATGACCCGATCTAACAAGGCCTCACCGCCATCGGACAACCTCGTGCACGGACCATCGATGGTGAGCGCAGATCTGGGTTGTGCAGTGCTCGGTGTGATTTGATTTGGTTGGTCGCCGGTGGGGGGTTGGGCTGCAGGTTGTGGTGGAGCGCCGGTGTGGCAGCGGGGCTTGCTGATTGTGCATCAACGACCCGTCTCTTGGTGGGAGGTGATAACCCATAAGTATAGAGGATCGTTTGTAGCCTTCTTCGATAAATAAGAGTGTCGAACCCAACGAGGAGCTAAAGGTAGAACAAATATTCCCTCAAGTTCTATCGACCACCGATACAACTCTACGCACACTTAACGTTTGCTTTACCTAAAACAAGTATGAAACTATTTTGCAAGAATAAAACTACGAGTACTTTGCGAGAATAAAACTACGAATAAATTGCAAGGTAATAAAAGTGGATAGCTTTTGTCAACGAAAAAGTCATTTGTCCCTAGGCAATCGATAACAAGTACCGGTAATCATTCTTATAATTTTATATGAGGGAGAGGCATGAGCTAACATAATTTCTCTACTTGGATCATATGCACTTATGATTGAACCCCTAGCAAGCATCCGTGACTACTAAAGATCATTAAGGTCGTGAAACCCAACCATAGCATTAAGTATCAAGTCATATTTATCCCATACACAACAACCCACCTAGCCGGGTTTAAACTTTTGTCACTCTCGCAATCCACCATAAGCGAATCATGAACGTATTGCAACAGCCTACAGCGGGGGGCCCTCACGTTTGCGCGAGACGGAGAGCACCGTAGGACAGCACCATAAATAAAATATACAATCGTACCAACCAAGATCACGATTAACCCACAGGACAAAACGAATCTACTCAAACATCATAGGATAGCCAAATATAATTGGGAAATAATATATGGAGTTGAGCACCATGTTTAAGTAGAGATTATAGCGGGGAGAAGGGGTGTTACACCGCTGCATAGAGGGGTAGAAAGTTGGTGTTGACGGTAGCAAGATTGTTGATGTAGATCGTCGTCACGATCCTTGCCCCGGCGGTGTTCCGGTGCCACCGGGACAGAGGGGGAGAGAGCCCCCCTCCTCCATCTTCCTTGCCCCCCCCCTTAGATGGGAGGAGGGTTCCCCCTCTGGTCCATGGCCTCCATGGCGGCGGAGGGGCGGGAGCCCCTTCAAGATTGGATCTCCCTCTCTGTTCTCTTTTGTTTCGCGTTCCTCGGATCTGGCCCTTCACGGTTTCTTAAATTCCCGGAGATCCATAACTCTGGTTGCGCTGAAATTTTTACACGTTTTTTCCCATAAATTATCTTTCTTGCGCCAGAAGAAGGGCCCCAACCGACCTTTGAGGTGGGCATAAGACACTTGGGCGCGCCTGGGCCCCCAGACACGCCGTGGTGGGTTGTGGGCACTGTAGGCCCCCGTTTGCGTTGATTCCACCTCCCAAAAATCACATAAATTCCAAAATAATTCTCCGTAAATTTTTATCGTGTTTGGACTTCATTTGATATGAATTTTCTGCAAAACAAAAACATGCAACAAACATGAACTGGCACTGTGCACTGGATCAATAGGTTAGTCCAATAAATCATATAAAAAGTTGCCAAAAATATATGAAAGTTGTATAATATTGGCATGAAACAATCAATAATTATAGATACGATGGAGACATACCAGCATCCCCAAGCTTAATTCCTGCTCGTCCTCGAGTAGGTCAATGATAAAAAAGATAATTTTTGATGTGGAATGCTACCTAACATAAACTTGATCCTATGTCTAGTCATGGCATGAATATTAAGACATAAGTGATTCAAAGCAATAGTCTATAATTTGACATAAAGACATCAATACTCAGGCATCCCAATAAATAATCATGTCTTTCGAAGTATCAACACTAAAAAAAGTTATTCCTACAAAATCATATAGTCTTGTCATGCTCTATCTTCTTAACACAAAGTATTTATCATGCACAACCCCGATGACAAGCTGAGCAATTGGTTCATACTTTTTAACGCGCTTCAACTTTTTCAACCCTCACGCAATAGATGAGCGCAAGTCATGGATATAGCACTATAGGTGGAATAGAGTATGATGATAGGGGTAAATATAGAGAAGACAAAAAAGTAAGAAAGTCTCACATCGACGCGGCTAACCAACGGGATATGGAGATGCCCATCAATTGATATCAATGTGAGGAGTAGGGATTGCCATGCAACGGATGCACTAAGAGCTATAAGTGTATTAAAGCTCAATATGAAAACTAAGTGGGTGTGCATCCAACTTGCTTGCTCATGAAAACCTCGGGCATTTGAGGCAGCCAATCATTGGAATATACAAGCCTAGTTCTATAATGAAAATTTCGCACTAGTATATGAAAGTGACTAAATAGGAGACTCTCTATATGAAAAACATGGTGCTACTTTGAAGCACAAGTGTGGAACTAGCATGCCCCTTCTCTCTTTTTCTTTTATTTCCTTTTTCTTTTTCTTTTTCTTTTTTTCCTTTTCTTTTTTTCTTTTTTTCTTTTTTTCTTTTTTTCTTTTTTTCTTTTTTTCTTTTTTTTCTCATTGTCCGGAGTCTCATCCCGACTTGTGGGGGAATCATAGTCTACATCATCTTTTCCTCACTGGTACATGCTCTAATAATGAATAATGATGATCATCACACTTCTATTTACTTATAACTCAAAAGAAATAAAAATTACAACTTGATACCTATAAAAAAGTATGACTCTATACGAATGCCTCTGGCAGTGTACCAGGATGTGCAATGATCTAGCGTAACATGTATAGAAAATGATGAACGGTGGCTGAGCCACAAATACTATGTCAGCTATATGATCATGCAAAGCAATGTGACAATGAATGCTCAAGTCATCAAACGGAAGCGGTGGAAGTTGCATGGCAATATATCTCGGAATGACTATGGAACATCCATAATAGGTAGGTATGGTGACTGTTTTGAGGAAGATATAATAAGGCTTATGTGTGATAGAGCGTATCATATCACGGGGTTTCGATACACCTGCGAAGTTTGCATCACATCTCGAGGTGAGAAAGGGCAATGCACGGTACCATAGGGGCTAGCAAATTGCGAAAAGGTAAGAGTGCCTATAATCCATGGACTCACATTAGTCATAAAGAACTCATATGCTTATTGCAAAAGTGTATTAGCCCTCGAAGAAAAGTACTACTACGCATGCCCCTAGGGGGATAGATTGGTAGGAAAAGACCATCGCTCGTCCCCGACCGCCACTCATAAGAAAGATAATCAATAATAAACCATGCTCCAACTTCATAGCTGTAACGCCCACGATGCAGCTATATCTCCCACGTGTCGAGGCACGACTCAGAGGCATAACCGCATTGTGGTTGTTTCACCAGAAGGGTCATCTTAACACAATCCCATGTAATGAACAAGAAAGAGATAAAGAGTTGGCTTACAATTGCCACTTCACACAAGTACTTAAATAAATCATACATCATTCAGAGTACACACATAGGTCCGTCTACGGACAAATCCAAAAGAAAGAAGGCAACCCCAAATGTTAGATCTCCGATCGTCCCAACTGGGCTCCACTATTGATCATCCGGAAAAGAAACATACTAACGATCAATATCCTCATCGAACTCCCAACTAAGCTCGGTTGCATCACCTGCACTAGTATCATCGGCACCTGCAACTGTTTGGTAGTATCTTGTGAGTCACGAGGACTCATCAATCTCAAAACCCGTGAGATCAAGACTATTTAAGCTTAAGGGTAGGACAAGGTAATGAGGTGGAGTTGCAACAATTGATAAGCAAAATATGGTGGCTAACAGGCGAGTACAAGAGTAGGAAGAGAAACTACACAACGGTCGTCATCTAGAAGTGATCAAGAAGTGATCCTGAAGACTACTTACGTTCAAACATAACCCAAACCGTGTTCACTTCCCGGACTCCGTCGAGAAGAGACCATCACAGCTACACACGCGGTTGATGCATTTTAATTAAGTCAAGTGTCAAGTTATCTACAACCATATATTAACAAATTTCCTTCTGCCCATAACCGCGGGCACGACTTTTGAAAGTTTATACCCTGCAGGGGTGTCCCAACTTAGCCCATTATAAGCTCTCACGACCGACGAGGATATTCCTTCTCTCGGGAAGACCCGATCAGTCTCGGAATCCCGGTTACAAGACATTTCTGCAATGGTAAAACAAGACCAGCAAGACCACCTGAATGTGCCGACAAATCCCGATAGGAGCTGCACATATCTCGTTCTCAAGGCACACCAGATGGGCAAGACGTAGGGTTGGCATAGACCCTGGTTGCCCAGGGGGCGCCGGACATCGCCCGGTTCGGACCAACACTTGGAGAAGCACTGGCCCGGGGGGGGGGGGGTTAAAAAAGATGACACTTGGGTTGGCCTGCCCAAGGGAAGGTTATAGGTTGTTAGGCAAATGTAAAACCAAAGTTGGGCCTTACTGGAGGAGTTTCATTCAAAGCAAACTGTCAAGGGGTTCCCATAAAACAAGCTGCGTAAGGAACGCAAAATCAAGGAACATAACACCGGTATGACGGAAACTAGGACGACAAGAGTGGAACAAAACACCAGGCAAAAGGCCGAGCCTTCCACCCTTTACCAGGTATATAGATGCATTAATTTAAATAAGAGATATTGTGATATCCCAACATAAACATGTTCCAACATGGAGCAATCTTCAACTTCGCCTACAACTAGCAACGCTATAAGAGGGGGCTGAGCAAAAGCGGTAACTTAGACAAACAACGGTTTGCTAGGAAAGGTGGGTTAGAGGCTTGACATGGCAATATGGGAGGCATGGTAAACAAGTGATAGGTAGCGTAGCATAGCGATAGAACGAAGCAACTAGCAAGCAAAGATAGAAGTGATATCGAGGGTAATGGTCATCTTGCCTGAAATCCCGCAAGGAAGAAGAACAAAACCATGAAGTAGACGAACCAACATAGTCGAACGAATCCTCACAAACGCAACGTTACCGGAACTATCAAGGAGAAGCGCAACCGGAAAAAAGCAAACAACATGGTAAATGTAACAACCCAAATTTTCAATTTGGAATGTTATACATTAGATCATCATTGCATATCATACTTTATTGCATCTTGGGTTGATACTAGAAATTCTACGCAACTCAAGGACCCACGGAGAGAGTTGGGGATTTCGTTATTTTCATATTTGAGTTTTCTCAAATTTTGAAAAGAGGATCGTTTGATTTTAATTATTTTTCTCTTCGAATATTTCTTATATAAAAATAAAAGAGAGGGGATAAAATGACTTCCCTAAAATAAAGAAATATTGGAGATTTAATATTAAAATCAAATAAGAATTTTATTCGGAGTTTTATCACTATTTTATTTGAATTAGGAAAAATATGCATTTTTCAAAATTGCATTTTAGGCCCAATAAATGTTCACTTTGTCCACTATATTTTTAGAGGATGGGGAAAATTTATTTCGGGATTTTTGGAGTCTGTTTAGTATTTATTTTATTTGTTCTTCTGCGCGCGGAATTATTTAAAAAACAAGTTACCGACCTAACCGGGCCGTGTCCGTCCGGGACTCCGACCCGGCCGACCCTTTAAAGGCCGAAGGCCCAAGCCGCCGCCAGCCCCCACCCGAACCCTAGCCGCCGCCCGAATCCGCCGCCGCTGCCGCGATTCGCGCCACCGTCGTCGGAGCTCGCCGCCGCTGCCGCCCATGCCGCCGCGCCGTTTCGCCGCCGCTCCGTCCCACCACCGCCGGAGACCGCCGCCGCCGACCCTGCCGCCCACCAGAGCCACCGCCACCGGTTTTCTCTAGAAAACCATGCGTTTTTTAGAACCCGCAGTTATTTTTATTTTTAGATCGGTTTTATTTTTTTCCCAGTTTAGTTATTTAGCGAACGCCCGTTCGTTCGTTCGTTTTAACGAATGGTTTTCACTCATTAGCCGCAGACAGCAAACGTTCATTCGTTAGCCTGTTCATCAATTTTTCTTTTTCCAGGATTTTTCCGCGATTATTTTCGATCGTGGTTTCTGTCCTAATTTTCGTTTTAGTTTAACTTTTAGCTCGTCTATCGGAATCAGGCGATTGAAACGCCTAGATCTTCGTCTCAAAGCCCTCTTTCTGTTTAACCTACTTGAACAAGATTTTGCTACTGTAAAATTTGACGTAAGTCCAGAATAGTAAACGGAGCTTGTTTCTTTCGCAGTTTGAGTTTCGTTGCTTCGTTTGTTTTGATTCTTTTTGCAAACCGGAGTTCTTAAGTTGAACTTTATGGTTAGATCTCTTATTTGAGTTTTACCCGTGCTTCTAGTTGAGTGCTTATTGTATGCTTGTTTGTTTGCGATAGAGTACCCGGAGTGCGAAGCGTGCTACTACGAGTCTCTAGGTTTCACGGATCATCAGCAAGGCAAGTAACACTTTGATCATACCTCTTTACTACCCAGTTTTATTGCATTAGATCAATCCTTAAACAATTGCATGGTTAGGATCTGATTAACATGTGGGTTTTGGGAAGTAGATGAGGTAGTACCTATTGTCCTGTTTATTGTAAAACCCTTGGGAGTTACTTCTACGTTTGCTTATATTGCTATGCTATGCTCGTAGACATGGTTTGGTTCGAGTGATTCATGACAGATGTGAGTGTTGTTAATTAATGGTTGAATTAAGGTGGCTACTTAAATACACATCTAGGTGGATTGCTTGAGGCACCCTGGAGTACCCAGTGGTTGTCAGGACACCTGGAGAATCCAGTGTTGTCCTAGGATATCCCGGAGTACCCGTGTGATGATCCTACGGTCCGCCACCCAGGCTCAAAGGTATCATAAGATTATTCATGCTAGAAACTTCCCTGTGCATCCACAAGCCAATATGGGCTCTGGCATAGTTGACTAAGTTGCGTGAAGCTCTTGAAGAGGTAGACTAGCAGATGTAGTGGGTTGTAGGTGGTACTGTCTATCCAGAGTAGAGAGTTAATGCTTCAGAAAGACTATGTCTCGAATCTCTGACCATGGATGTATTCGAGTCTTGTGGGGAAAAGTGTGCAAACCTCTGCAGAGTGTACAAACTAATCATGGTTAGCCGTGTCCCCGGTTATGGACATCTTGAGTATCTAGTTCTTGGATTATCATGTTGATCTCATCACTCTTAATTTAATTTGATTGGGTTTAATGATGATTCTTAATTGGAATTGAGTTGGAGGAACCTTCTCAATGTTTAACAACCACCATGATAGTTAAATAAAATTTATTCCTTTGCTGTAGGTAAAAATTGGCTTTATGTAAAACTGTAACCATAGAGCTTTCCACCAGCCATATATGCATGTAGTGATAGATATTATTCTGTTCATTACCCTCTTGTGTACATTGCCAGCATATTCCATGTGCTGACCCGTTTCGGGCTGCAATGTTCATGCTGCAGGCTTTTCAGACGACGAGTAAGGTGCCATAAGTCGTTGTCTTTCACTCAGTGATGCCATTGGAGTTGATGGACTCACTTTATCTTCCAAGCCTTCCGATGTTATCGTTTTAGATGGCCTTAAACCATATTTATTGTAATAAGTTCTCTTTTGAGACATTTGATGTAATAAGTGTGTGATTGCTACTCTATTATAAATCCTTCAAGTACTGTGCGTGTCAGCATTACCGATCCAGGGATGACACTGATGCACAGAGATCAGACTGTCTGAGGTCTGGTCGCTACAAGATGGTATCAGAGCACACGCTGAATGTAGGACACAACCACTAAGCTAAAGCCCTAGATCACTACTCTCTTCTCATTTCTGACCCCTCCCTTTTCTACTCTTTAGGATAGCGGATGCAAGGAACAAGTTCACGCAACCGGATGAAGACACTCCTTTTGGACGACACTTGAAGTAAGTTACTAGGTACTTGAACATCGGAACACCAAGTTTCACCGGGACCTACATCGCCACTTTAGCCGAAGAGGAGCGTTGGATGATTCGAGTTCATGTTCCAGGAAGAACGTTCATGCCAGTCACTGAGCCCATAGAGTTTTCCTTTGATGCACCAACACGGAGTCTAGGAAAGAGCATGGTAGCCCACATCAGCATGGGACACATTGGAGAAGTTTACCACAAGGATGTCAAGGATACTATCTACCATATTTGTGGGCGCCGAGATGAGCAATGGGAGATGATCAGCACCAGGAAGGATAGATCTATTGCAGCTTTCATCCAGGAGTTAAACCAGCACATTCATCGCCAGGAGAACCAGATGTGTGTAGGCATGATAGATCTGAAGAAGGCAATGACCAAGATCATGGAGCTGGAGGAAGAACTCAAGTCTACATGTGATGGATATGAGGAGGAAATGACGATACTCGTGGAGAAGAATGACAATCTGATCAAGAATCTAGGAGTATTCATGGGAGACCCCGCACCAGGAGGAGAAGACAACGATTCCACCTACCCGGAGAACTACATCATCATTGACAACACCAACTCGGACCCCGACGATAGCGGTGATGACTTTGTTGATGAAGCTGGAGCAGATATCATGGAGTCTTCCACCGATCAATTTTTCTAGTCGGCTACCACATCAGTAGTAGTATTCCCCCATGTATATAGTATAGTCCGAGCACTTTTGTAACAATAGTTAGACCGATGTATGCCCTTGTTTGAATTGATTGAAGTGTTATTGTTTGTGTTTGTCTCATGTGCATATGGGTAGTGTTTTCCCTCTAGATCCTGTTTTCTTATCTTTTCTAAACCCATCAGATGCCTCCGAGACGCGACAATGGATTTGCTTTCCCACCGGAGCTCACTCAGTTGATCCAGCAACAGAATGCATTTATGCAGATACTAGTCCAGAATCAGAACCAGGGGAACAACAACTACAACAACCCACCACCACCGCCACCTGTTGATCGCTTAGCCCATTTCTTAAGGCTGAATCTGCCGGTGTTCTCCAGTAGCACTGAGCCGATAGTTGCAGATGATTGGCTCCGCAAGATTGGAAGGGAGTTGACCACTTCAGGATGCACAAATGCGGAGAGAGTGCGTTTTGCCGCACATCAGCTTTATGGACCCACAACATCATGGTGGGAGAATTTCACAGCCACTTACCCCATCGACACTGTCACATGGGACTAGTTTCAGCAGGCTTTCCACATCGCCCATGTTTCAGCAGGAGCTATGGCCATGAAGAAGCGCGAGTTTCGCAGCTTGCGCCAAGGAGGACACACAGTTGGCCAGTATGTGGATGACTTTAGTAAATTAGCACGTTATGCCCCAGATGATGTTGCTACGGATGCAGCTAAGCAGGAGAAGTTTCTGGAAGGACTGAATGATGAGCTAAGCATGCAGTTGATGGTGGCAACTTTCAACAACTACCAGGAGTTGGTAGATAGAGCTCTCACAATTGAAGGAAAGCAGTAGTAGATTGACAACCGCAAGAGGAAGTATGGACAAGGGAAGTACAATTCTGGAGCTCAGCAGAGGCCCCGCTTTACCCCGAACTCAGGAGGACCCTTTCAACATAACCATGGAGGTCACAATCACAATGGAGGAAGTTCGCACAACCATAGTGGCCCCAAGAATGGTAATGGTAATAGAGGAAGCAACGGCCATAACTGTTCCAACCCAGCAACGCCCGCCAAGAAGGATCTAAGTCACATTACTTGTTTCAAGTGCGGGAAGAATGGACATTATGCCACGGAGTGTTCTGAAGCAAAGAATGGAAATGGCAATGGAAGCTTTGGGAAGAAGCCCAACCCTTTCAACAGGGGACAAGTGAACCACGTTAGCGTGGAGGAGGTTGAAGCGCAACCCGATGCAGTAATAGGTAAGTTCTTGGTTAAGTCATTTACTGCAATCGTTCTTTTTGATACTGGTGCATCACATTCATACATATCAAGGGGATTTGTGGATAAGTTTAAACTGCCAACCCAAGCCCTTAGGTCACCCATGTTAGTAACCTCGCCAGGAGCAGAGTATATGGCTAGTCTATGGTGTGATCGGTTACCATTAAGGATTGGTAACTACGTGTTTCCCTCAGGCCTAATAGTATTGGAGTCACAAGGACTGAATGTGATATTAGGCATGGATTGGTTATCGAAGTATGGAGGGAACATTGACTGCGCCATTAAATCAATTTTGCTTACCACCCTAGAAGGAAGAAGGATCAAGTATGTATCCCGGCATGTGCTGAAGAGGACTCAAGTGAATTCCTTATCAGGAGTTGTACATGAGGAAGTACCAGTGGTGAAGGATTTCCCTGATGTATTTCCAGAAGAGTTGCCAGGCATGCCACCGGATAGAGAGATTGAGTTTTTGATTGAGCTTTTGCCAGGCACAGGGCCAATTCTAAGAGACCGTACAGGATGCCCGCAAAGGATTTGGAGGAAATTAAGAAGCAGATTAAGGAGTTACTGGATAAAGGCTATATTCGCCCAAGTTCACCACCTTGGGGATCACCAGTGCTTCTAGTGGAGAAGAAGGATGGGTCGTTGAGGATGGTTGTTGATTATCGTGGATTGAATGAAATGACGATCAAGAACAAGTACCCACTATCGATGATCAATGATCTATTTGATCAGTTGCAAGGAGCTAAAGTATTTTCCAAGATCGATCGATCAGGATATCACCAGCTGAAGATTCGCGAGCAGGATATACCCAAGACAGCTTTTACCACGAGGTATGGGCTATATGAGTATACAGTTATGTCATTTGGTCTAACTAACGCACCTGCCTATTTCATGAACATGATGAACAAGGTGTTTATGGAGTTTTTGGATAAGTTCTTCATGGTGTTCATTGATGACATATTGGTCTACTCGAAGAATGAAGAGGAGCATAAGGAGAATTTGCGTTTGGTACTTGGGAAGCTCAGAGAACATCAGTTATATGCCAAGTTCAGCAAGTGTGAGTTTTGGTTGAAGGAAGTTGGATTCCTCGAACATGTTATATCCGGAGAAGGAATAGCCGTAGACCCCAACAAGGTTGTCACTGTGACAAATTGGGAAGCACCCACGTCTGTTGGAGAGATCCGGAGTTTTCTTGGACTCGCAGGATACTACCGGAGGTTCATTGAGAATTTCTCGAAGATTGCTAAGTCTATGACAGAGTTGTTGAAGAAGGACACCAAGTTCAAATGGACTGAGGAATGCAAGGCCAGTTTTCAGGAGTTGAAGAAATGTTTGGTTACAGCTCCAATGTTGATTCTGCCAGATCAATGCAAGGATTATCAGGTGTATTGCGACGCTTCTCGTCGAGGACTTGGAGCAGTGCTTATGCAGGAGGGAAGAGTTGTTTCATATGCCTCACGACAACTTAAACCCCATGAGTTGAATTATACCACCCATGATTTGGAGTTAGCAGCCGTAGTGCATGCGTTGAAGACATGGAGACACTTTCTCATCAGAAACCACTGTGAGGTGTACACGGATCACAAGAGTTTAAAGTATATCTTCACGCAGAAGGAGTTGAACCTCAGGCAGAGGAGATGGTTGGAGCTCATCAAGGATTATGATATGAGGTTGTATTATCATCCCGGAAAGGCTAACGTAGTAGCTGATGCGTTGAGTCACAAGAGCCAAGTCAACACACTCATGACCGGAGAGTTACCCAAGGAGTTAGCAGAGGATCTTCGCGAGCTATGTTTGGAAATAGTTCCGAGAGGCTATGTAGCAACTTTGGAGACTCAGTTTACTTTGATGGAGAATATCAGAGATGCTCAGAAGATGGACAAGGAGATTGCCGAGATAAAGGAAAGGATGAGCAAAGGGAAGGCTAAAGGATTTCGTGAGGATGAACATGATACCTTATGGTTTGAGGACCGCGTTTATGTGCCCAATGACCCTGAGATCAGGAAGTTGATTCTGCAAGAGGCCCATGATTCGCTATATTCGATTCACCCAGGAAATACCAAGATGTATATGGATTTGAAGGATAGTTTCTGGTGGACCGGAATGAAGAAGGATATTGCGGAGTATGTAGCAGTTTGTGATGTATGTCAGAGAGTAAAGGCAGAGCATCAGAAGGCAGCAGGATTGCTACAGCCATTGCCGATACCCGAATGGAAGTGGGATAAGCTAGGCATGGATTTTATCACGCGATTGCCCATGACTCGTTTAGGCTATGACTCGATATGGGTTGTAGTCGATCGTTTGACGAAGACGGATCATTTCATCCCAGCGAAGACCACTTACACCAGTGCTAAGTTGGAAAAGATATATATGACCAGGATCGTATGTCTGCATGGAGTTCCGAGGACCATTGTATCAGACAGAGGAACCCAATTTACCTCAAAGTTCTGGAATCAGTTGCATGAAACTTTGGGTACCAGGCTAGAGTTTAGTACAACCTTTCATCCATAGACAGATGGATAGACCGAGAGAGTCAATCAGATTTTGGAGGACATGTTGAGAGCTTGTGCGCTAAATTATGGATCTAGTTGGGACGACAATTTTCCATATGCAGAGTTCTCTTACAATAACAACTATCAACCCAGTTTGAAGATGGCCCCTTTCGAAGCTTTGTACGGAAGGAGGTGCAGGACACCGTTGTTGTGGGATGAAGTTGGAGGCCGTCAGTTGTTTGGACCAAATTTGATTAAAGAGTCTGAAGAGAAGGTTAAGTTGATTCACGATAGACTCAAGGTAGCCCAGTCCAGGAAGAAGAGCTATGCGGATTCTAAACGCAAGGAGACAATTTACGAAGTCAGAGACAGAGTGTATCTTCGTGTGTCCCCACTTCGAGGAGTTAAGCGTTTTGGAGTTAAGGGAAAGCTAGCACCATGTTTTGTGGGACCATACAAAGTTTTGGAACGTATGGGAGAAGTTGCTTACAAGTTGGAATTACCCGAAGGATTGTCAGGAGTTCACGATGTGTTCCACGTTTCACAGTTGAAGAAGTGCCACGCAGAGATGACCAATATCCCTCTGAGAGATATGCTACGTCTTGAGATTGCGTTGGTTTTCCTCGAAGAGGAGAGGGTGATGCAGCAAAGTGTAGCGTAAGTATTTCCCTCAGTTTTGAGAACCAAGGTATCAATCCAGTAGGAGGCTCCTCAAAAGTCCCATGCACCTACACAAACAAACTGAGAACTCGCAACCAACGCAATAAAGGGGTTGTCAATCCCTTCACGGCCACTTGTGAAAGTGAGATCTAATAAAGATAGTATGATAAGATAAATATATTTTTGGTATTTTATAATATAGATGCAAAAACTAAAGATGCAAATAAAGGTAGATTGAAAGCAAATATGATAATAGATAGACCCGGGGGTCATAGGTTTCACTAGAGGCTTCTCTCAAGATAGCATAAGTATTACGGTGGGTGAACAAATTACTGTCGAGCAATTGATAGAAAAGCGCATAGTTATGAGATTATCTAGGCATGATCATGTATATAGGCATCACGTCCATAACAAGTAGACCGACTCCTGCCTGCATCTACTACTATTACTCCACACATCGACCGACTCCTGCCTGCATCTAGAGTATTAAGCTCATAAGAACAGAGCAACACATTAAGCAAGATGACATGATGTAGAGGGATAAACACATGCAATATGATATAAACCCCATCTTGTTATCCTCGATGGCAACAATACAATACGTGCCTTGCAACCCTTTCTGGCACTGGGTAAGGACACCGCAAGATTGAACCCAAAGCTAAGCACTTCTCCCATGGCAAGAAAAACCAATCTAGTAGGCCAAACCAAACTGATAATTCGAAGAGACTTGCAAAGATAACTCAATCATACATAAAAGAATTCAGAGAAGATTCAAATATTATTCATAGATAAACTTGATCATAAACCCACAATTCATCGGATCTCGATAAACACACCGCAAAAAGAGTTTACATCGAATAGATCTCCACAAGAGAGGGGGAGAACATTGTATTGAGATCCAAAAAGAGAGAAGAAGTCATCTAGCTAATAACTATGGACCCGTAGGTCTGTGGTAAACTACTCACAACTCATCGGAGGGGCAAGGATGTTGATGTATAGGTCCTCCGTGGTTGATTCCCCCTCCGGCAGAGTGCCGGCGAAGGCTCCAAGATGAGATCTTGCGGATACAGAAGGTTACGACGGTGGAACGAATCTGCTCCGCCTCGCCTCTGCCGGATCGGAGCAGCACCGGACCAGCAGGACCGTGCCCTTCCTCTCCAGCCTCCCCTCTGTTTTCTTCTAGATCACCGGCAACGCTCTCTCTCAGGATCTCTCTTCTCTCTCGCTTCTCTCCACAGGGGACCGAAGCCATGGCCGCCGGCCGTCCATGGTCGCCGCCGCAAGGATCTGCTCGCCTCCGCTACGTTCGCGCCATCCCTGTCGCCGGAGGATGCAGCCCCGCCGCCTCCAAGTCCTCTGCTTCGCCCGTGGTCGAGCGAGACGACCATAAATGCAGCTGCGTTGACCGCCCACTCGTCAGCGCCTCTCTGCCTCGCTGGCAAGGCCCAGCCTGCTCCAGCTCCTCATCCGGCCTGCTACCTCCTCCACCGACAGGGCCAGAGCCCATGGTGAGCCTCCAGTGCCCTGCTCCTGTTAGCCCAGCCAGTTTCGGCCCGTGATGTTTTTTTCCCTGCCAGGATGGTTTTATCTAATTTCCAGGAAACTACATGTTTACAGATTGCACCCTCATGTTCATGCATTTAATAACTCATGAACCGTGCATCGGATTAAAATGATTTAAACATGTAAAATGCTTAGAATTTCATCTAGTTTCACATTATGCCCCTTTCATCCATGTTTGAAATGTTTAAAATGTTGTTTGATTAAATTTGCTCACATGTCATGCTAAAATGATTTATTTCATAACTAAATAACCGTAGCTCGGTTTTAAATGTTCTTTATATGTAAATGGGGTGGAAAAATGCCTAGTTTAACATGGTGGACTTTATTTTCCTGTTTAACAACATTAAAATTGTGTTTGGGGCAGAACAGTACCAAGTTCATTTTATGCACATGGGGATTTTCCGGAATTGTTGTTTGTTGTTCCGGCCTCATTTAAACTTGCCTAGATAGGTAGTTTTATTATGCTTCACCTCTTGCCATGTTTAACAACATTTAACATTGTTTGGTAGCTTAAACGAGATTAAACTAAATATGTCAATGTGGTGTTTTGTCAATATGCAACTCGTTGCATATTGAGCTCCACTTAACTTGTAGTATTGTTTGTTGCACTTTGCCATGCCATGCCTCATTAAACCGGACATGCATCATACTTGATTGTGCATCATGCCATGATTATGCTTGTGTGTTTACCATGTGGTGTGCTTCTCTTTGATAGTTCCCGTTTCGTTGCGATCATGAGGATTCGTTCGTCTACGCTTGGTTCGTCTTCGTGGCTTCATCTTCTTCATGGACTCGTTCTTCTTCCTAGCGGGATTTTAGGCAAGATGACCGCTACCCTGGATCTCACTACTATCATTGCTATGCTAGTTGCTTCGTTCTATCGCTATGTTGTGCTTCCTATCACTTGTTCTTCAAGCCTCCCCAAATTGCCATGAACCTCTAACCTTTGTCACCCTTCCTAGCAAACCGTTGCTTGGCTACGTTACCACTTTGCCCAGCCCCTCTTATAGCGTTGTTAGTTGCATGTGAAGTTGAAGATTGCTCCATGGTGGACAGGATTATGTTGGGATATCACAATATCTCTTATTTAATTAATGCATCTATATATACTTGGTAAAGGGTGGAAGGCTCGGCCTTATTCCTGGTGTTTTGTTCCACTCTTGCCGCCCTAGTTTCCGTCATACCGGTGTTATGTTCCCGGATTTTGCGTTCCTTACGCGGTCGGGTGATTTATGGGACCCCCTTGACAGTTCGCTTTGAATAAAACTCCTCCAGCAAGGCCCAACCTTGGTTTTACCATTTGCCTCACCTAGCCCTTTTTCCCTTGGGTTTCCGAAGCCCGAGGGTCATCTTTATTTTAGCCCCCCCGGGCCAGTGCTTGTCTAAGTGCTGGTCCGAACCGAGCAGCCTGCGGGGCCCCCTCGGGGAAACTCGAGGTCTGGTTTTACTCGTAGCTTGACTTATCTGCTGTTGCCCTGAGAACGAGATATGTGCAGCTCCTATCGGGATTGTCGGCGCATCGGGCGGCTTTGCTGGTCTTGTTTTACCATTGTCGAAATGTCTTGTAAACCGAGATTCCGAGACTGATCGGGTCTTCCTGGGAGAAGGTATATCCTTCGTTGATCGCGAGAGCTTATCATGGGCTAAGTTGGGACGCCCCTGCAGGGTATAAACTTTCAAGAGCCATGCCCACGGTTATGTGGCAGATGGGAATTTGTTAATGTCCGGTTGTAGATAACTTGACACCAGATACGAATTAAAACACATCAACCGCGTGTGTAGCCGTGATGGTCTCTTTTCGGCGGAGTCCGGGAAGTGAACACGGTCTTGGGTTATGTTTGACGTAAGTAGGTGTTCAGGATCACCTCTTGATCATTGCTAGCTTCACGACCATTCCATTGTTTCTCTTCTCGCTCTCATTTGCGTATGTTAGCCACCATATCATGCTTAGTCGCTGCTGCAACCTCACCACTTTACCCCTTCCTTTCCCATTAAGCTTTGCTAGTCTTCATACCCATGGTAATGGGATTGCTGAGTCCTCGTGGCTCACAGATTACTACAACAACAGTTGCAGGTACAGGTTATGTGATGATCATGACGCGAGAGCGATGTTTGCTTGTTTTGGAGTTCTTCTGCTGCTTCTTCTTTGATCAGGGAATAGGTTCCAGGTCGGCAGCCTCGGCTAGCAGGGTGGATGTCGTTTGAGTTTCTGTTTGTGTTTCATCTATAGTCGGATGTTGCTCTTATGTATGATGATGTTGTAATCATGTGGCATTCGATGCCTCTTGTATGTATCCCCAACTAATATATAATGTTGATGTAATGATATCCACCTTGCAAAAGCGTCTTCAAGATGCACTTCTATCCTTGGTGGGACCTTCGAGTTCCTTTAAGATAGGGTCGCATCTTGGGCGTGACAAGTGGTGCTCCTGGATGTTTTCGGGGTACGTAGGTATATATAGGAGGAAGAAGTACGTCGGTGGCTGCCCGAGGGGCCCACGAGACAGGGGCGTGCGCCCTACAGGGGGGCGTGGCCCCCTATCTCGTGGGGCCCTCGGAAGCTTCTTGACTTGCACTCCAAGCTCTCCGGATCAGGTTTGTTCCAAAAATCACGCTCCCGAAGGTTTTGTTGGAAATATGCCCTAGAGGCAATAATAAAATGGTTATTATCATATTTCCTTGTTCATGATAATTGTCTATTGTTCATGCTATAATTGTATTAACTGGAAACCGTAATACATGTGTGAATACATAGACCACAACATGTCCCTGGTGAGCCTCTAGTTGACTAGCTCATTGATCAATAGATGGTTATGGTTTCTTGACCATGGACATTAGATGTCATTGATAACGGGATCACATCATTAGGAGAATGATGTGATGGACAAGACCCAATCCTAAGCATAGCACAAGATCGTGTAGTTCATTTGCTAAGAGCTTTTCTAATGTCAAGCATCATTTCCTTAGACCATGAGATTGTGTAACTCCCGGATACCGTAGGAGTGCTTTGGGTGCACCAAACATCACAACATAACTGGGTGGCTATAAAGGTGCACTACAGGTATCTCCGAAAGTGTCTGTTGGGTTGGCACGAATCGAGACTGGGATTTGTCACTCCGTATGACGGAGAGGTATCTCTGTCCCACTCGGTAATGCATCATCATAATGAGCTCAATGTGACTAAGTAGTTAGTCACAGGATCATGCATTACGGAACGAGTAAAGTGACTTGCCAGTAACTAGATTGAACGAGGTATTGGGATACCGACGATCGAATCTCAGGCAAGTAACATACCGATTGACAAAGGGAATTGTATACGGGATTGATTGAATCCCCGACATCGCGGTTCATCCGATGAGATCATCGTGGAACATGTGGGAGCCAACATGGGTATCCAGATCCCGCTGTTGGTTATTGGCCGGAGAACGTCTCGGTCATGTCTGCATGGTTCTCGAACCCGTAGGGTCTACACACTTAAGGTTCGGTGATGCTAGAGTTGTTATGGGAAATAGTATGTGGTTACCGAAGGTAGTTCGGAGTCCCAGATGTGATCCCGGACGTCACGAGGAGTTCCAGCATGGTCCGGCGGTGAAGATTGATATATTGGACGAAGGGTATTGGAGTCCGGAAGTGTTCCGGGGGTACCAGGCTATGGCCAGCATGACCGAAAGGTGTTTCGGGAGCCCCGACAAGTGTTGGAGGGCCTCATGGGCCAAAAGGGAAAGGGCAAACCAGCCCACAAAGGGGTGGTGCGCCCCTCACACCCTTTCCCACGTTATTTGGGGAGGTGGGGCGCCTCCAACTGGCTTGGGAGGCAATCCTCCACCTGCTTGGCTTGGGGGGCAAGTCTCCCTAGGATTTTCCCTAGGGAGATCCAATCTGCTTGGCCGCCGCCCCCTAGGGGAAACCCTAGGGCACCTCCCCCTCTCCCCTTGCCCTTATATATAGTGGAGGGGTGGGAGGGCAGCCGCACCTCTTCCCTGGCGCATCCCCCTCCCTCCTCCAAAACTTCCTCCTCCTCCGTAGTGCTTGGTGAAGCCCTGTCGGAGAACCACGAGCTCCATTGCCACCACGCCATCGTGCTGCTGGAGTTTTCCCTCAACTTCTCCTCTCCCCTTGCTGGATCAAGAAGGAGGAGACGTCCCTGGGCTGTACGTGTATTGAACGCGGAGGCACCGTCCGTTCGGCGCTTAGATCGGAATCGACCGCGATCTGAATCGCTGCGTGTATGACTCCACCAACCGCATTCTTGTAACGCTTCCGCATCGCGATCTTCAAGGGTATGAAGATGCACTCCCTTCTCTCTCGTTGCTAGTCTCTCCATAGATTGATCTTGGTGATGCGTAGAAAATTTTGAATTTCTGCTACGTTCCCCAGCAGTGGCATCATGAGCTAGGTCTATTGCGTAGATTCTATGCACGAGTAGAACACAAGTTGTTGTGGTTGTTGATTTTGTTCAATATGCTTACCGTTACTAGTCCTATCTTGTTTCGACGGTATTGTGGGATGAAGCGGCCCGGACCGACCTTATGCGTACACTTATGTGAGACAGGTTCCACCGACTGACATGCACTTGTTGCATAAGGTGGCTAGTGGGTGCCAGTCTCTCCCACTTTAGTCGGATTGGATTCGATGAAAAGGGTCCTTATGAAGGGTAAATAGCAATTGGCATATCATGTTGTGGTTTTGGCATAGGTAAGAAACGCTCTTGCTAGAAACCCGTAGCAGCCACGTAAAAACTTGCAACAACAATTAGAGGACGTCTAACTTGTTTTTGCAGCATATGTCATGTGATGTGATATGGCCAAGAAGGATGTGATGAATGAAATATATGTGATGTATGAGATTGATCATATTCTTGTAATAGGAATCATGACTTGCATGTCGATGAGTATGACAACCGGCAGGAGCCATAGGAGTTGTCTTTATTTATTGTATGACCTGCATGTCACTGAATAACGCCATGTAATTACTTTACTTCATTGCTAAACCGTTAGCCATAGTAGTAGAAGTAATAGTTGGTGAGACAACTTCAAGGAGACACGATGATGGAGATCATGGTGTCATGCCGGTGACGATGATGATCATGGAGCCCCGAAGATGGAGATCAAAAGGAGCAAAATGATATTGGCCATATCATGTCACTATTTGATTGCATGTGATGTTTATCATGTTTATGCATCTTATTTGCTTAGAATGACGGTAGTAAATAAGATGACCCCTCATAATAATTTCAAGAAAGTGTTCCCCCTAACTGTGCACCGTTGCGAAAGTTCGTTGTTTCGAAGCACCACGTGATGATCGGGTGTGATAGATTCTAACATTCACATACAACGGGTGTAAGCCAGATTTACACACGCGAAACACTTAGGTTGACTTGACGAGCCTAGCATGTACAAACATGGCCTCGAAACACAAGAGACCGAAAGGTCAAACATGAGTCGTATAGTGGATACGATCAACATGAAGATGTTCACCGATGATGACTAGTCCGTCTCACGTGATGATCGGACACGACCTAGTTGACTCGGATCATGTATCACTTAGATGACTAGAGGGATGTCTATCTGAGTGGGAGTTCATAAGATGAACTTAATTATCCTGAACATAGTCAAAAGGTTTTTGCAAATTATGTTGTAGCTCGTGCTTTAGTTCTACTGTTCTAGATATGTTCCTAGAGAAAATTTAGTTGACAGTTGATAGTAGCAATTATGCGGACTGGGTCCGTAAACTGAGGATTGTCCTCATTGCTGCGTAGAAGGCTTATGTCCTTAATGCACCGCTCGGTGTGCTGAACCTCGAACGTCGTCTGTGGATGTTGCGAACATCTGACATACACGGTTTGATAACTACATGATAGTTCAGTAATGTTAAACGGTTTAGAATTGAGGCACCGAAGACGATTTCAAAATGTCGTGGAACATAGGAGATGTTTCGAGGGCTGAAATTGGGATTTCAGGCTCGTGCCCACGTCAAGAGGTATAAGACCTCCGACGAGTTTCTTAGCCTGCAAACTAAGGGAGAAAAGCTCAATCGTTGAGCTTGTGCTCAGATTGTCTGAGTACAACAATCACTTGAATCGAGTGGGAGTTAATCTTCCAGATGAGATAGTGATGTTTCTCCAAAGTCATTGCCACCAAGCTACTAGAGCTTCGTGATGAACTATAACATATCAGGGATAGATATGATGATCCTTGAAATATTCGCGATGTTTGACGCTGCAAAAGTAGAAATCAAGAAGGAGCATCAATTGTTGATGGTTAGTGAAACCACTAGTTTCAAGAAGGGCAAGGGCAAGAAGGGATACTTCATGAAATGGCAAATCAGTTGCTGCTCTAGTGAAGAAACCCAAGGTTGAAACCAAACCCAAGACTAAGTGCTTCTGTAATGAGGGGAACGGTCACTGAAGCAGGACTACCCTAGATACTTGGTAGATGAGAAGGCTGGCAAGGTCGATAGAAGTATATTGGATACACATTATATTAATGTGTACTTTACTAGTACTCCTAGTAGCACCAGGGTATTAGATACCGGTTCAGTTGCTAAGTGTTGGTAACTCAAAATAAAAGCTGCGGAATAAACGGAGACTAGCTAAAGGTGAGATGATGATATGTGTTGGAAGTGTTTCCAAGCTTTATGTGATCAAGCATCGCATACTCCCTCTACCATCGAGATTGGTGTTAAACCTAAATAATTGTTATTTGGTGTTTGCGTTGAGCATAGACATGATTGGATTATGTCTATCGCAATACGGTCATTCATTTAAGGAGAATAATAGTTACTATGTTTATTTGAATAATACCTTCAATGATCTTGCACCTGAAATGAATGGTTTATTGAATCTCGATCGTAGTGATACACATGTTCATGCCAAAAGATATAAGATAGTGATGATAGTACCACCTGCTTGTGGCACTGCCATTTGAGTCATATTGGTATAAAATGCATGAAGAAGCTCCATGTTGATGGATCTTTGGACTCACTCATTTTTGAAAAGATTAAGACATGCGAACCACGTCTATTGGTATATACGCATGAAGAAACTCCATGCAGATGGATCATTTGGACTCACTTGATTTCGAATCACTTGAGACATGCAAATCATACCACATGGGCAAGATGACTAAAAAGCCTCGGTTTCAGTAAGATGGAACAAGAAAGCAACTTCTTGGAAGTAATACATTTTGATGTGTGCAGTCTAATGAGTGCTGAGGCATGCAGTGGATATCGTTATGTTCTTACTTCACAGATGATTTGAGTAGATTCTGAGTATATTGACGTGATGAAACACAAATCTGAATTATTGAAAGGTTCAAGTAATTTCAGAGTGAAGTTGAATATCGTCGTGACAAGAGGATAAAATGTCTATGATATGATCATAGAGATGAATATCTGAGTTACAAGTTTGGCACACAATTAAGACATTGTGGAAATTGTTTCACAATTAATACCGCCTGGAACACCATAGTGTGATGGTGTGTCCGAACATCATAACTGCACCCTATTGCACATGGTGCATACCATGATGTCTCTTATCGAATTACCACTATCGTTTATAGGTTAGGCATTAGAGACAACCGCATTCACTTTAATTAGGGTGCCACGAAATTCCGTTGAGACGACACTGTATGAACTATGGTTTGGAGAAACCTAAGTTGTCATTTCTTAAAAGTTTGGGGCTGCGACGCTTATGAGAAAAAGTTTCAGGCTGATAAGCTCGAACCCAAAGCGGATAAATGCATCTTCATAGGACACCCAAAACAGTTGGGCATACCTCCTATCTCAGATCCGGAAGCAAAAGGGATTGTTTCTAGAATCAGGTCCTTTCTCGAGGAAAAGTTTCTCTTGAAAGAATTGAGTGGGAGGATGGTGGAGACTTGATGAGGTTATTGAACCATCACTTCAACTAGTGTGTAGCAGGGCACAGGAAGTTATTCCTATGGCGCCTACACCAATTGAAGTGGAAGCTTATGATAGTGATCATGAAACTTCAGATCAAGTCACTACCAAACCTCGTAGGTCGACAAGGATGCGTACTACTTCAGAATGGTACGTAATCCTGTCTTAGAGGTCATGTTGCTAGACAACAATGAACCTACGAGCTATGGAGAAGCGATGGTGGGCCCGGATTCCGACGAATGGCTCGAGGCCATAAAATCCGAGAGAGGATCCATGTATGAAAACAAAGTATAGACTTTGAAAGAACTACTCGATGTTCATAAGGCTGTTGAGTACAGATGGATTTTAGAAGGAAGACGGACAATGATGGTAAGTGTCACCATTAAGAAAGCTCGACTTGTCACTAATATGTTTTCCGACAAGTTCAAGGAGTTGACTACGATGAGACTTTCTCACTCGTAGCGATGCTAAGAGTCTGTTGGAATTATATTAGCAGTTACTGCATTATTTATGAAATCTTGCAGATAAGATGTCAAAACATTGTTTCCTCGACGATTTTCTTGAGGAAAGGTTGTATATGATACAAACGGAAGGTTTTTTCAATCCTATAAGATGCTAACAAGTATACAAAGCTCCAACAATCCTTCTTAGGACTGGAGTAAGCATCTCAGAGTTGGAACATACACTTTGATGAGATGATCAAAGATTTTGGGTTTATACAAAGTTTAAGAGAAACTTGTATTTCCAAAGAAGTGAGTGGGAGCACTATAGAATTTCTGATGAGTATATGTTGTTGACATATTGTTGATCAGAAATGATGTAGAATTTATAGAAAGCATATAGGGTTGTTTGAAAGGTGTTTTTCAATGAAAACCTCGATTAAGCTACTTGAACATTGAGCATCAAGATCTATAAGGATAGATCAAAATCGCTTGATGGTACTTTCAAATGAATACATACCATGACAAGATTTTGAAGGAGTTCAAAATAGATCTGCAAAGAAGGGAGTTCTTGGCTGTGTTATAAGGTATGAGTATTGAGTAAGACTCAAGATCTGACCACGGTAGAAGAGAGAGAAAGGATGAATGACGTCCCCTATGCTTTAGGCGTAGGCTCTACAGTATGCTATGCTATGTACCGCACCTGGAGTGTGCCTTGCCATGAGTCAGTCAAGGAGTACAAGAGTGATCCAGGAATGGATCACATGACAGTGGTCAAACTTATCCCAAGTAACTAGTGGATTAAGGAATTTTCTCAATTATGGAGGTGGTAAAAGAGTTCGTCATAAAGGGTTACGTCGATGCAATCTTTGACACTAATCCGGATGACTCTAATAGTAAACCGGATTCGTATAGTAGAGCAGTTATTTGGAACAGCTCCAAATAGCGCGTGGTAGCTGCATCTACGAGATGACATAGAGATTTGTAAAGCACACACGGATCTAAAAGATTCAGACCCGTTGACTAATAACCTCTCTCACAAGCGAGATATGATCAAACCCCATGGGTGTTGGATTCATTACAATCACATAGTGATGTGAACTAGATTATTGACTCTAGTGCAAGGGGGAGACTGTTGGAAATATGCCCTAGAGTCAATAATAAAATGGTTATTATTATATTTCCTTGTTCATGATAATTGTCTATTGTTCATGCTATAATTGTATTAACTAGAAACCGTAATACATGTGTGAATACATAGACCACAACATGTCCCTGGTGAGCCTCTAGTTGACTAGCTCGTTGATCAATAGATGGTTATGGTTTCCTGACCATGGACATTGGATGTCATTGATAACGGGATCACATCATTAGGAGAATGATGTGATGGACAAGACCCAATCCTAAGCATTGCACAAGATCGTGTAGTTCGTTTGCTAAGAGCTTTTCTAATGTCAAGTATCATTTCCTTGGACCATGAGATTGTGTAACTCCCGGATACCGTAGGAGTGCTTTGGGTGTACCAAACATCACAACATAACTGGGTGGCTATAAAGGTGCACTACAGGTATCTCCGAAAGTGTCTGTTGGGTTGGCACGAATCGAGACTGGGATTTGTCACTCCGTATGACGGAGAGGTATCTCTGGGCCCACTCGGTAATGCATCATCATAATGAGCTCAATGTGACTAAGTAGTTAGTCACGTGATCATGCATTACAGAACGAGTAAAGTGACTTGCCGGTAAACGAGATTGAACGAGGTATTGGGATACCGATGATCGAATCTCGGGCAAGTAACATACCGATTGACAAAGGGAATTGTATACGGGATTGATTGAATCCCCGACATCGTGGTTCATCCGATGAGATCATCGTGGAACATGTGGGAGCCAACATGGGTATCTAGATCCCGCTGTTGGTTATTGGCCGGAGAACGTCTCGGTCATGTCTGCATGGTTCCCGAACCCGTAGGGTCTACACACTTAAGGTTCGGTGACGCTAGAGTTGTTATGGGAAATAGTATGTGGTTACCGAAGGTAGTTTGGAGTCCCGGACGTGATCCCGGACGCTACGAGGAGTTCCGGAATGGTCCGGCGGTGAAGATCGATATATTGGACGAAGGGTATTGGAGTCCGGAAGTGTTCCAGGGGTACCAGGCTATGGCCAGCATGACCGAAAGGTGTTTCGGGAGCCCCGACAAGTGTTGGAGGGCCTCATGTGCCAAAAGGGAAGGGGCAAACCAGCCCACTAAGGGTTGGTGCGCCCCCCACCCCTTTCCCATGTTATTTGGGGAGGTGGGGCGCCTCCACCTGGCTTGGGAGGCAATCCTCCACCTGCTTGGCTTGGGGGGCAAGTCTCCCTAGGATTTTCCCTAGGGAGATCCAATCTGCTTGGCCGCCGCCCCCTAGGGGAAACCCTAGGGCGCCTCCCCCTCTCCCATTGCCCGTATATATAGTGGAGGGGTGGGAGGGCAGAAGCACCTCTTCCCTGGCGCAACCCCCTCCCTCCTCCAACACCTCCACCTCCTCCGTAGTGCTTGGCGAAGCCCTGCCGGAGAACCACGAGCTCCATTGCCACCACGCCGTCGTGATGCTGGAGTTTTCCCTCAACTTCTCCTCTCCCCTTGCTGGACCAAGAAGGAGGAGACGTCCCCGGGCTGTACGTGTGTTGAACGCGGAGGCGCCGTTCGTTCGGCGCTTAGATCGGAATCGACCGCGATCTGAATCGCTGCGTGTATGACTCCACCAACCGCATTCTTGTAACGCTTCCGCATCGCGATCTTCAAGGGTATGAAGATGCACTCCCCTCTCTCTCATTGCTAGTCTCTCCATAGATTGATCTTGGTGATGCGTAGAAAATTTTGAATTTCTGCTATGTTCCCCGACGGGTTTCATTCCGTTTGGACTCCGTTTGATATTCCTTTTCTTTGAAATACTGAAATAGGCAAAAAAACAGCAATATGGGCTGGGCCTCCGGTTAGTAGGTTAGTCCCAAAAATGATATAAATGTGTAAAATAAAGCCCATAAACATCCAAAAGGGGTAATATAATAGCATGGAACAATCAAAAATTATAGATACGTTGGAGACATATCAAGCATCCCCAAGCTTAATCCTGCTCGTCCTCGAGTAGGTAAATGATAAAAAGAGATTTTTGGATGTGGAATGCTACCTAGCATAATTCATAATGTAATTTTCTTTATTGTGGCATGAATGTTCAGATCAAAATGAATACAAAATAAAAGTTCATATTTATAAAAGAAATAGTAACACTTCAAGCATACTAATCAAGGTAATCATGTCTTCTCAAAATAACATGGCAAAAGAAAGTTCATCCCTACAAAATCATATAGTTAGGCTATGCTTCATTTTCGTCACACAAAGATGTTCCCAACTTCTATACCCCCGATGACAAGCCAAGCAATTGTTTCATACTTAAATAATCTCAAACTTTTTCAACCTTCACGCAATACATGAGCGTGAGCCATGGATATAGCACTATGGGTGGAATAGAATATGATGATGGGGATTGTGTGGAGAAGACAAAAAAGGAGAAAGTCTCACATTGACGAGGATAATCAACGGGATATGGAGATGCCCATCAATTGATGTCAACATGAGGAGTAGGGATTGCCATGCAACGGATGCACTAGAGCTATAAATGAATGCTCAACAAAAGAAAACTAGTGGGTGTGCATCCAACTTGCTTGCTCACGAAGACCTAGGGCATTTGAGGAAGCCCATCGTAGGAATATACAAGCCAAGTTCTATAATGAGAAATTCCCACTAGTATGAAAAAGACAACTTATGAGACTCACTATATGAAAAACATGGTGCTACTTTGAAGCACAATATATGAGACTCACTACATGAAGAACAATGTGCTACTTTGAAGCACAAGTGTGGAAAAAGAGATAATAACATTGCCCTTTTTATTTATTTATTCTTTTTTCCTTTTCTTCTTCTTTTTTAATTTTTTTTCCTTTTTTTGGGTCTTTCTTTTTTTCTTCTGGCCTTTCTTTTTTTTTCTTTTTCTTTTTGGGCAATGCTCTAATAATGATGATCATCACACTTCTATTGATTACAACATAAGAACTACAACTCAAAACTATAACAAGATATGACTCTATATGAATGCCTCCGATGGTGTACCGGTATGGTGCAATGAATCAAGAGTGACATGTATGAAAAATAATGCATGGTGGCTTTGCCACAAATACGATGTCAACTACATGATCATGCAATGGCAATATGACAAAACTAAAGTATGTCATGATGATGATGAGCGGAACGGTGGAAAGTTGCATGGCAATATATATCTCAGAATGGCTATGGAAATGCCATAATAGGTAGGTATGGTGGCTGTTTTGAGGAAGATATAGGGAGGTTTATGTGCGATAGAGCGTATCGTATCATGGGGTTTGGATGCACCGGCGAAGTTTGCACCAACTCTCAAGGTGAGAAAGGGCAATGCATGGTACCGAAGAGGCTAGCAAAGGCGGAAAGGTAAAAGTGTGTATAATCCATGGACTCAACATTAGTCAAAAGAACTCATATACTTATTGCAAAAATTTAGAAGTCATCAAAAACGCAAGTACTACGTGCATTCTTCTAGGGGGATAGATTGGTAGGAAAAGACCATCGCTCGTCCCCGACGGCCACTCATAAGGATGCACAAGCCAGGTACACTTCATGTTTCAAATTTGTTACACAACTCTAACCATACGTGCATGCTACGGGACTTGCTAACTTCAACACAAGCATTCTTTAAATTCATAATCACCCAACTAGCATGACTTTAATATCACTACCTCCATATCTCAAAACAATTATCAAGTATCAAGTTGATCATAGCATCCAATTCACTTCCTATGATAGTTTTTATTATACCCAACTTGGATGCTCATCATTCTAGGACCAACTTTATGATAATAGCAAATACCATGCTGTTCTAAAAGACTCTCAAAATAATATAAGTGAAGCATGAGAGACTATCAATTTCTTCAAAATTAATACACCACCGTGCTCTAAAAGATATAAGTGAAGCACTAGAGCAAAAACTATCAAGCTCAAAAGATATAAGTGAAGCACATAGAGTATTCTAGCAAATTCTAATCAAATAGGCTTCTCCCAAAAGGTGTGTACAGCAATGATGATTGTGATAAACTAAAAAGCAAAGACTAATATAATACACGACGCTCCAAGCAAAACACATATCATGTGGCGAATAAAAATATAGCTCCAAGTAAAGTTACCAATGAACGAAGACGAAAGAGGGGATGCCTTCCCGGGGCATCCCCAAGCTTAGGCTTTTGGATATTATTGAATATCTTGGGGTGCCATGGGCATCCCCAAGCTTAGGCTCTTGCCACCCTTTATTCCATAGTCCATAAAAGCTTTACCCAAAACTTGAAAACTTCACAACACAAAACTCAACAGGAAATCTTATAAACTCCGTTAGTGAAACAAAACAAAACCACCACATAAGGTACTGCAATGAACTCATTCTTTATTTATTTTGGTGTTAAAACTACTGTATTACAACTTCTTTTATGGTTCATATACTGAATTACTAGCCATAGATGCATTGAAATAAGCAAACAACACACGAAAAACAGAATCTGTCAAAAACAGAACAGTCTGTAGCAATCTGTAACTAAAGCTAACTTATGGAACTCTAAAAATCCTACCAAAATAGGAAGTCCTGGAAAATTTGTTTATTGAACAACATCAAAAAGAATCAACGCAAAAGCACGTTCCTGTGATTTAACAAAATTATATTCGTGCGCGTAAAGTTTCTGTTTTTCAGTAGAATCAAATCAACTATCATCGTAGGTTATCCTATAGGTTCTAATTGGCACACACACTAATTAAAAGATAAAAACACATATAAACAGAAGGTAGATGCAAGATTATTACTAAAAAGGAGCAAAAACAAAAAACATAAAGAAAATTGGGTTGCCTCCCAACTAGCGCTATCGTTTAACGCCCCTAGCTAGGCATAAAAGCAAGGATAGATCTAACGAGTGCCATCTTTGGCACTAAATTCATAAGTAGCATGCATGATAGATTCATAAGGTAATTTGACTTTCTTTCTTGGAAAGTGCTCCATGCCTTTCTTTAACGGAAATTGGAATCTAATGTTCCCTTCCTTCATATCAATAATGGCACCAATCATTCTAAGGAAAGGTCTACCAAGAATAATAGGGCAAGAAAGGTTGCAATCTATATCAAGAACGATAAAATCTACGGGCACCAAATTTCTATTTGCAACAATAAGAACATGATTGATCCTTTCCATAGGCTTTTTAATGGTGGAATCCGCAAGGTGCAAATTTAAAGAGCAATCATCAAGATCATGGAAACCTAGAATATCACATAAAGTTTTCGGAATCGTGGAAACACTAGCACCCAAATCACACAAAGCAAAACACTCATAATCTTTAATTCTAATCTTTATAGTAGGTTCCCACTCATCATTAAGTTTTCTAGGTATAGAAACTTCCAAATTAAGTTTTTCATCATAAGGTTGAATCAAGGCATCAACGATATGTTTGGTAAAAGCTTTATTTTGACTATAAGCATGAGGAGAATTAACAACGGATTGCAACAAGGAAATACAACCTTTTAAAGAGAAATTATCATAATCAAATTCCTTGAAATCCGAGATAGTAGGTTCAATATTATTAGAAGTTGAAGATTCTCCAATCTCACTTTTACCAAATTTAGCATCAAGATCTAAAGACTCCGAATTTTTGGGATGCCTTCTAGGCAAAGTGGATTCATCATCACTCCCATAATCATCAAAATTAATATTGCAAAACATAGATCTAATTGGTGACGCGTCAATAACTTTAACATCCTCATCATTATTTTCATGGAAACTAGAAGAACACGCTTTTATAAAGCTTTCTTTTTTAGCACGCAATCTAGTGGTTCTTTCCTTGCACTCGTCAATGGAAATTCTCATTACTTTGAGAGACTCATTGATATCATGCTTAGGACAAGAAGATCCAAGTTTAAGAGAATTAACATCAAGCGAAAGTCTATCAATGTTCCTAGCCAAATCATCAACTTTGAGTAATTTTTCTTCAAGCAAAGCATTAAAATTCTTTTGAGAAATCATAAATTCTTTCACACTATTCTCAAAATCAGAGTGCATCTTATTAAAATTAGCATAAGAATTATTGTAGGAATTTCCATAATTATTAGAGGGATTACTAGGGAACGGTCTAGCATTAAAATTTCCTCTATAAGCATTGTTTCCAAAACTATTCCTACCAACAAAATTCACATCCATAGATTCATTATTATTCTCAATCAAGGAATACAAAGGCATATCATTAGGATCAAGAGGAGTATTTTTAGTAGCAAACATCTTCATAAGTTCATCCATCTTTCCACTCAAAACATTGATTTCTTCTATAGCATGCAGTTTTTTACTAGAAGATCTTTCGGTGTGCCATTGAGAATAATTAGCCATAATATTGTCAAGCAATTTTGTAGCATCTCCTAACGTGATTTCCATAAACGTGCCTCCCACGGCCGAATCTAAGAGATTTCTAGAAGCAAAGTTCAAACCAGCATAAAATTTTTGTATGATCATCGATAAATTCAAACCATGAGTAGGGCAATTGCGAAGCATCAATTTCATTCTTTCCCAAGATTGGGCAACATGCTAATGATCAAGTTGTTTAAAATTCATAATATCGTTCCTAAGAGTGATGATCTTAGCAGGAGGAAAATACTTAGAGATAAAAGCATCTTTGCACTTGTTCCAAGAATCAATACTATTTTTAAGCAAAGACGAAAACCAAACTTTAGCACGATCTCTAAGTGAAAACAGAAATAACTTCAATTTGACAATATTTTTATCCATATCTTTCTTCTTTTGCATATCACACAAATCAACAAAATTGTTTAGATGAGTAGCGGCATCTTCACTAGGAAGGCCGGCAAATTGATCTTTCATAACAAGATTCAGCAAAGCGGTATTGATTTCACAAGACTCAACATCATTAAGAGGAGCAATCGGAGTACTAAGGAAATCATTATTATTGGTATTTGAGAAATCACACAATTTGGTATTATCTTGTGCCATGGCAACAAGTAATCCAACACACAAGCAAGTAGAAAAACGGCAATCGAGAAAGAGAGGAGGAGATTGGGAAAGAGAGGGCGAATAAAACGGCAAGGGTGAAGTGGGGGAGAGGAAAACGAGAGGCAAATGGCAAATAATGTAAATGCGAGGAAGATGGGTTTGTGATGGGTACTTGGTATGTCTTTACTTGAGCGAAGACCTCCCCGGCAACAGCGCCAGAAATCTTTCTTGCTACGTCTTGAGCTTCCGTTGGTTTTCCTCAAAGAGGAGAGGGTGATGCAGCAAAGTGTAGCGTAAGTATTTCCCTCAGTTTTGAGAACCAAGGTATCAATCCAGTAGGAGGCTCCTCAAAAGTCCCACGCACCTACACAAACAAACTGAGAACTCGCAACCAACGCAATAAAGGTGTTGTCAATCCCTTCATGGCCACTTGCGAAACTGAGATCTAATAAAGATAGTATGATAAGATAAATATATTTTTGGTATTTTATAATATAGATGCAAAAACTAAAGATGCAAATAAAGGTAGATTGAAAGCAAATATGATAATAGATAGACCCGGGGGCCATAGGTTTCACTAGAGGCTTCTCTCAAGATAGCATAAGTATTACGGTGGGTGAACAAATTACTGTCGAGCAATTGATAGAAAAGTGCATAGTTACGAGATTATCTAGGCATGATCATGTATATAGGCATCACGTCCATAAAAAGTAGACCGACTCCTGTCTGCATCTACTACTATTACTCCACACATCGGCCAACTCCTGCCTGCATCTAGAGTATTAAGTTCATAAGAACAGAGCAACGCATTAAGCAAGATGACATGATGTAGAGGCATAAACACATGCAATATGATATAAACCCCATCTTGTTATCCTCGATGGCAACAATACAATACGTGCCTTGCAACCCTTTCTGCCACTGGGTAAGGACACCGCAAGATTGAACCCAAAGCTAAGCACTTCTCCCATGGCAATAAAAACCAATCTAGTAGGCCAAACCAAACTGATAATTCGAAGAGACTTGCAAAGATAACTCAATCATACATAAAAGAATTCATAGAAGATTCAAATATTATTCATAGATAAACTTGATCATAAACCCACAATTCATCGGATCTCGATAAACACACCGCAAAAAGAGTTTACATCAAATAGATCTCCACAAGAGAGGGGGAGAACATTGTATTGAGATCCAAAAAGAGAGAAGAAGCCATCTAGCTAATAACTATGGACCCGTAGGTCTGTGGTAAACTACTCACAACTCATCGGAGGGGCAAGGATGTTGATGTATAGGCCCTCCATGGTTGATTCCCCCTCCGGCAGAGTGCCGGCGAAGGCTACAAGATGAGATCTCGCGGATATAGAAGGTTACGGCGGTGGAAATTGTGTTTCGTGGTGCTCCTAGATGTTTTCGGGGTACGTTGGTATATATAGGAGGAAGAAGTATGTCGGTGGCCGCTCGAGGGGCCCACAAGACAGGGGGCGCGCCCTACAGGGGGGCGCGGCCCCCTATCTCGTGGGGCCCTCAAAAGCTTCTCGACTTGCACTCCAAGCTCTCCGGATCAGGTTCGTTCCAAAAATCACGCTACCGAAGGTTTCATTCCGTTTGGACTCCGTTTGATATTCCTTTTCTTCAAAATACTGAAATAGGCAAAAAACAGCAATATGGGCTGGGCCTCCGGTTAGTAGGTTAGTCCCAAAAATGATATAAATGTGTAAAATGAAGCCCATAAACATCCAAAAGGGGTAATATAATAGCATGGAACAATCAAAAATTATAGATACGTTGGAGACGTATCAAGATACAGTGCCACTGGAAGCGATTCAGTTGGATAGTGATTTGACCTACGAGGAGAAATCAGTGAAGATTCTCGAGTTTGCCAGCCGAGTCACCTGCAGCAAGGTTATCAAGTTCTGCAAAGTTCAGTGGAGCCACCATACCGAGGATGAAGCCACCTGGGAACGAGAGGAAGACCTACGGAAGGACCATCCTCACCTATTTTCTAGCCAACCCGAATCTCGAGGGCGAGATTCATCTTAAGGGGGTAGGTTTGTAACATCCCAAATTTTCAATTTGGAATCTTATACATTAGATCATCATTGCATATCATATTTTATTGCATCTTGGGTTGATCCTAGAAATTCTACGCAACTCAAGGACCCACGGAGAGAGTTGGGGATTTTGTTATTTTCATATTTGAGTTTTCTCAAATTTTGAAAAGAGGATCATTTGATTTTATTTATTTTTCTCTTCGAATATTTCTTATATAAAAATAAAAGAGAGGGGATAAAACTACTTCCCCAAATTAAAGAAATATTGGAGATTTAATATTAAAATCAAATAAGAATTTTATTCGGAGTTTTATCAATATTTTATTTGAATTAGGAAAAATATGCGTTTTTCAAAATTGCATTTTAGGCCCAAATAAATGTTCACTTTGTCTGCTATATTTTTAGAGGACGGAGAAATTTTATTTCGTGATTTTTGGAGTCGGTTTAGTATTTCTTTTATTTGTTTTTTTGCGTGTGGAATTATTTAAAAAAAAAGTTACTGGCCTAACCGGGCCGTGTCCGTCCGGGACTCTGACCCGGCCGGCCCTTTAAAGGCCGAAGGCCCAAGCCGCCGCCAGCCCCCACCTGAACCCTAGCCGCCGCCCGAATCCGCCGCCGCCACCGCGATACGTGCCGCCACCGGAGCTCGCCGCCGCCCGCCGCCCGCGACGCCGCACCGCCACGCCGTCTCGCCACCACCCCGTCCCGCCGCCGCCACCGCCCGCCGCCCCACCACCGACCTGCCGCCCACCGGAGCCACCGCCGTCGCTGCCGCCGGTTTTCTCTAGAAAACCATGCATTTTTTAGAACCCGCGGTTATATTTATTTTTAGATATGTTTTAATTTTTTCCCGATTTAGTTATTTAGCGAACGCCCGTTCGTTCGTTCGTTCATTTTAACGAACGGTTTTCACTCGTTAGCCGTAGACAGCGAACGTTCGTTCATTAGCCTCTTCGTCAGTTTTTCTTTTTCCAGGGTTTTTCCGCGATTATTTTTGATCGTGATTTCTGCCCTGATTTTCGTTTTAGTTTAACTTTTTGCTCGTTTATAGAAATCAGGTGATTCAAACGCCTAGATCTTTGTCTCGGAACCATCTTTCTGTTTAACCTACTTGAACAAGATTTTGCTACTGTAAAATTTGACTTACGTCCAGATTAATAAACGGACCTTGTTTTTTTGGCAGTTTGAGTTTCGTTGCTTCGTTTGTTTTGGTTCTTTTTGCAAACCGGAGTTCTTAAGTCGAACTTTTTGGTTAGATCTCTTATTTGAGTTTTACCCGTGCTTCTAGTAGAGTGCTTATTGTATGCTTGTTTGTTTGCGATAGAGTACTCGGAGTGCGAAGCGTGCTAATGTCTACTACGCAACCTTCTTGTAGACGCTGTTGGGCCTCCAAGTGTAGAGGTTTGTAGGACAGTAGAAAATTTCCCTCAAGTGGATGACCTAAGGTTTATCAATCCGTGGGAGGTGTAGGATGAAGATGGTCTCTCTCAAACAACCCTGCAACCAACGTATCTATAATTTATGAAGCATTCATGCTATTTTATTATCTGTTTAGAATGTTTATGGGCTTTATTATACACTTTTATATTATTTTTGGGACTAACCTATTAACCGGAGGCCCAGCCCATATTGTTATTTTCTTACCTATTTCAGTGTTTCAAAGAAAAGGAATATCAAACGGAGTCCACACGGAATGAAACCTTCGGGAGTGTTATTTTTGGAACGGAAGCGATCCAGGAGACTTGGAGTTGAAGTCAAGGAAGCTTCGAGGTGGCCACGAGGGTGCCCCCCTACTGGGCACGCCCCCTATCTCGTGGGCCCCTCGAGACTCCCCAAACCGACTTCTTTCGCCTATATATTCCCATATACCCTAAAAACATCGAAGAGAACAATAGATCGGGAGTTCCGCCGCCGCAAGCCTCTATAGCCACCAAAAACCTCTCGGGAGCCTGTTTCGGCACCCTACCGGAGGGGGGATCCCTCACCGGTGGCCATCTTCATCATCCCGGCGCTCTCCATGACGAGGAGGGAGTAGTTCACCCTCGGGGCTGAGGGTATGTACCAGTAGCTATGTGTTTGATCTCTCTCTCTCTCTCGTGTTCTATCAAACAACCCAGCAAATTTCCCCAAGCTTAATTCTTGCTCGTCCTCGAGTAGGTAAATGATAAAAGAAAGAATTTATGAAGTGTGAATGCTAGCAGGTGAACAAGTTTGATTAATGGTAATTTCAATCACCCTTTTCTAGCATCATTATATGTCATAACAGTAGTTCATCTCATAAAACTTCTCAAGATCAAGTAACAAGCTATTCACATGTTAAAGCATAGACCATAAACTTTCTTGAAAACTAGCAAACTTCATTCTCAGTCATCAAACAATTACAATTCATCTTATTTTCAGGAAGGGTCTATGTAAGAGCTTTGATTTAGCAAATTTCACATACTCAACTATCATATAGTCTTCTACAATTGCTAACACTCACGCAATACTTATGGTTATGGAGTTTTAATCGGACACTGAGAAAGATAGGGGCTTATAATTTCACCTCCCAACGTATTCACCTTGGGGTGATATCAACAATAATAGTTCATGCTAACTTACATCCAATTGGATATATATATCAGGATCTTTCCAACACGAGGTGCTTGCCAAAGGATAAAATGAAAAAGGGAAAGGTGAAGATCACCTTGACTCAAGCATAAAGTAAAAGATAGGCCCTTCGCAGAGGGAAGCAGGTATTTGCAGAGGTGCCAGAGCTTGATTTTGAAATAGAGATGAAAATAATTTTGAGAGGTATGCTTTCATTGTCAACATAACAACCAAGAGTTCCCAATATCTTCCATACCACATACATTATAGGCGGTTCCCAAACATAATGGTAAAGATTTTACTCCCGCTCCACCAACAATCACACTCCACGTCCATCCGAAACAACGGGGTAACGTCCATACCAACAATAGTCCTGGGGGAGTTTTGTTTGCAATTATTTTTGATTTGCTTTTAATCTTTGATCATGGGACTGGGCATCCCGGTTACCAGCCATTTTTCTCGTGAATGATGAGCGGAGTCCACTCATCTTGAGAATAACCCACCTAGCATGGAAGATACTGACAGCCCCTAGTCGCCACATGAGCGATTCGGGCATACAAAACAGATTATTATTTGAAGGTTTTAGAGTTTGGCACATGCAAATTTACTTGGAACGGCAGCTAAATACTGCATATAGGTAGGTATGGTGGACTCTCATGGCAAAAACTGGGTTTAAGGATATTTGGAAGCACAAGTAGTATCTCTACTTAGTGCAAGGAATTTTGGCTAGCATGAGGGGGAAAGGCAAGCTAAACATGTTTGAATGATCCATGACAATATACTTTAACTGAGATGTGAGAAAACATAACCCATTACGTTGTCTTCCTTGTCCAACATCAACTCTTTAGCATGTCATACTTAATGAGTGCTCACAATTATAAAAGATGTCCAAGATAGTATATTTATATGTGAAATCTCTCTTCCTTCAATATTCTTTCATGAATTCTTCAAGTGACCTATACAATGCTTGCTAACTTTCAATAAATTTACCACCTCTACTTCTTAGATGTGAAGTCATTACTACCCATGGGAAAAGCAAATGAAATATATATAATTTCAGATTTATGACATTCAACTCATTCAACCATTTACTCATAGGATATAAGTGAAGCACACGAGTAAATGACAAACTACTCCAAAAAGAAATAAGTGAAGATCAATGAGTAGCTAAATAATTGTGTAACTATGTGAAGACTCTCTCTCATTTAAGAATTTCAGATCTTGGTATTGTATTCAAACAGCAAGGAAAACAAAATAAAATGACATTGCAAGGATAGCATAACTCATGTGAAGAAGCAAAAACCTAGGTTCAACCGATACTAACCGATAATTGTTGAAGAAGAAAGGTGGGATGCCTAACGGGGCATCCTCAAGCTTAGATGCTTAAGACTTCTTGAAATATTATGTAGGGGTGCCTTTGGCATCCCCAAGCTTGAACTTTTGTGTCTCCTTAATTCCTCTCATATCATGGTTTCTCTATTTCTCAAAAACTTCATCCACATAAAACTCAACAAGAACTCGTGAGATAAGTTAGTATAAACCAATGCAAAACCTTATCATTTTCTACTGTAACAAATCACTAAAATAATTATTCAACATTGCATACTAAATGCCTCTGCATATTTAATACTCCTATCCTTAAATAGGATCATTAAACAAGCAAACATATGCAAACAATGCAAACATAACAGCAATATGCCAAAACAGTACAGTCTGTAAAGAATGCAAGAGTATCAATACTTCCCTAACTCCGAAAATTATGAGAAAAATACTACGCTGTAGAAGATTTATCATATCTCATTATGCAAAAAGTTTCAACATTATATCATTCTCTGACTTTTCTAGGGAATTTTTGCAACAGCGGTAAACTTTCTGTTTTCAAACTGTATACTATCAAAATAAGCATGGTAAAGGCTATCCTTGACATTTTTATTGAAAATATAGATACAAAACATTATTATAAATAACAGAAAGCAAATACTAACAAAAGAAAATGACGCTCCAAGCAAAACACATATCATGTGGTGAATAAAAATATAGCTCCAAGTAAAGTTACCGATGAACGAAGACGAAAGAGGGGTTGCCTTCCGGGGCATCCCCAAGCTTAGGATCTTGGTTGTCCTTGAATATTACCTTGGGGTTACTTGGGCATCCCCAAGCTTAGGCTCTTGACACTCCTTATTCCATAGTCCATCGAATCTTTACCCAAAACTTGAAAACTTCACAACACAAAACTCAACAGAAAACTCGTAAGCTCCGTTAGTATAAGAAAATAAAACCACCACTTAGGTACTGTTGTGAACTCATTCTAAATTCATATTGGTGTTATATCTACTGTATTCCAACTTCTCTATGGTTCATACGCTCCGATACTACTCATATATGCATCAAAATAAGCAAACAACACATGGAAAACAGAATCTGTCAAAAACAGAACAGTCTGTAGTAGTCTGTATCAAAAGTATACTTCTGGAACTCCAAAACTCCTACCAAATTAGGAAGTCCTAAGAAATTTGTGTACCAATCCATAGAAAAATGAATCAGATCAAAATCAAGTTTCTGTGAATTATCAAAACTAATTTACTGGGTGCAAAAGTTTCTGATTTTCAGCAGGATCATCACAACTATCATCGTAAGCTATCCTAAAGGTCTTACTTGGCACTTTATTGAAACAAAAGCTATAAAACATGATTACTACAGTAGAATAATCATGTGTACACACAAAAACAGTAAAGGTAAATAATGGGTTGTCTCCCAACAAGCGCTTTTCTTTAATGCCTTTCTAGCTAGGCATGATGATGACAATGATGCTCACATAAAAGATAAGAATTGAAACATAATAGGAGCATCATGAAGCATATGACTAGCACATTTAAGCCTAGCCCACTTCCTATGCATAGGTATTTTGTGAGCGAACAACTTATGGGAACAATAATCAACTAGCATAGGAAGGCAAAACAAACATAGCTTCAAGATTTTCAACACATAGAGAGGAAACTTGATATTATTGCAATTCCTACAAGCATATATTCCTCCCTCATAATAATTTTCAGTAGCATCATGAATGAATTCAACAATATAATCAGCACCTAAAGCATTCTTTTCATGATCTACAAGTATAGAAAATTTACTACTCTCCACATAAGCAAATTTCTTCTCATGAATAGTAGTGGGAGCAAACTCGACAAAATAATTATCATGTGAGGCATAATCCAATTGAAAACTAAAATCATGATGACAAGTTTCATGGTTATCATTATTCCTAATAGCATACAAGTCATCACAATAATTATCATAGATATCAACTTTGTTCTCATAATCAATTGGAACCTCTTCCGAAATAGTGGAATCATCACTAAATAAAGTTGACACCCTTCCAAATCCACTTTCATGTTCATCACAATAAGATTCAACATCCTCCAAAATAGTGGGATCACTACTTCCTAAAGTTGACACTCTTCCAAACCCACTTTCATCAATATAATCATCATAAGTAAGACTCATGCTATCATCATAATAAATTTGCACATCAAAACTTGGGGGACTAAAAATATCATCTTCATCAAACATAGCTTCCCCAAGCTTGTGGCTTTTCATACCATTAGCATCATGGATATTCAAGGAATTCATACTAACAACATTGCAATCATGCTCATCATACAAATATCTAGTACCAAACATTTTAATGCATTCTTCTTCTAGCACTTGAGCACAATTTTCCTTTCCATCATTCTCACGAAAGATATTAAAAAGATGAAGCGTATGAGGCAAACTCAATTCCATTTTTTTGTAGTTTTCTTTTATAAACTAAACTAGTGATAAAACAAGAAACAAAAAGATTCGATTGCAAGATCTAAAGATATACCTTCAAGCACTCACCTCCCCGGCAACGGCGCCAGAAAAGAGCTTAGTTGACGGGGTGTGAGTGTCGCTTACCTAACCTCCTCGGCAACGGCGCCAGAAAAGAGCTTGATGTCTACTACGCAACCTTCTTCTTGTAGACGTTGTTGGCCTCCAAGTGCAGAGGTTTGTAGGACAGTAGCAAATTTCCCTCGAGTGGATGACCTAAGGTTTATCAATCCGTGGGAGGCATAGGATGAAGATGGTCTCTCTCAAACAACCCTGCAACCAAATAACAAAGCGTCTCTTGTGTCCCCAACACACCCAATACAATGGTAAATTGTATAGGTGCACTAGTTCGGCGAAGAGATGGTGATACAGGTGTAATATGGATGGTAGATATAGGTTTTTGTAATCTGAAAATATAAAAACAGCAAGGTAACTAATGATAAAAGTGAGCGTAAACGGTATTGCAATGCTAGGAAACAAGGCATAGGGTTCATACTTTCACTAGTGCAAGTTCTCTCAACAATAATAACATAATTGGATCATATAACAATCCCTCAACATGCAACAAAGAGTCACTCCAAAGCTACTAATAGCGGAGAACAAACGAAGATATTATGGTAGGGTACGAAACCACCTCAAAGTTATCCTTTCTGCTCAATCTATTCAAGAGTCCGTAGTAAAATAACACGAAGATATTCTTTCCATTCAATCTATCATAGAGTTCATACTAGAATAACACCTTAAGACACAAATCAACCAAAACCCTAATGTCACCTAGATACTCCATTGTCACCTCAAGTATCCGGGGGCATGATTATACGATATGCATCACACAATCTCAGATTCATCTACTCAACCAACACAAAGTACTTCAAAGAGTGCCCCAAAGTTTCTACCGGAGAGTCAAGACGAAAACGTGTGCCAAACCCTATGCATAGGTTCATGGGCGGAACCCGCAAGTTGATCACCAAAACATACATCAAGTGGATCACGTGATATCCCATTGTCACCACAGATAAGCATGGCAAGACATACATCAAGTGTTCTCAAATCCTTAAAGACTCAATCCGACAAGATAACCTCAAAGGGAAAACTCAATTCATCACAAGAGAGTAGAGGGGGAGAAACATCATAAGATCCAACTATAATAGCAAAGCTCGCGATACATCAAGATCGTGCCATAGAGAGAACACGAGAGAGAGAGAGAGAGAGAGAGAGAGAGAGAGATCAAACACATACCTACTGGTACATACCCTCAGCCCCGAGGGTGAACTACTCCCTCCTCGTCATGGAGAGCGCCGGGATGATGAAGATGGCCACCGGGGAGGGATCCCCCCTCCGGCAGGGTGCCGGAACGGGCTCCCGAGAGGTTTTTGGTGGCTATAGAGGCTTGCGGCGGTGGAACTCCCGATCTATTGTTCTCTTCGATGTTTTTAGGGTATATGGGAATATATAGGCGAAAGAAGTCGGTCGGGGGAGTCTCGAGGGGCCCACGAGACAGGGGCCGCGCCCAGTGGGGGGGTTCCCCCCACCCTCATGGCCACCTCGAAGCTTCCTTGACTTCAACTCCAAGTCTCCTGGATCGCTTCCATTCCAAAAATAACACTCCCGAAGGTTTCATTCCCTTTGGACTCCGTTTGATATTCCTATTCTTCGAAACACTGAAATAGGCAAGAAACAACAATATGGGCTGGGCCTCCGGTTAATAGGTTAGTCCCAAAAACAATATAAAAGTGTATAATAAAGCCCATAAACATTCAAAACAGATAATAAAATAGCATGAATGCTTCATAAATTATAGATACGTCGGAGACGTATCACGTGCTACTACGAGTCTCTAGGTTTCACGGATCATCAGCAAGGCAAGTAACACTTTGATCATACCTCTTTACTACCCAGTTTTGTTGCATTAGATCAATCCTCAAACAATTGCATGGTTACGATCTGATTAACATGTGGGTTTTGGGAAGTAGATGAGGTAGTACATATTGTCCTGTTTATTATAAAACCCTTGGGAGTTACTTCTACGTTTTCTTATATTGCTATGCTATGCTCGTAGACGTGGTTTGGTTCGAGTGATTCGTGGAAGATTTGAGTGTTTTTAACTAATGGTTGAATTAAGGTGGCTACTTAAATACACATCTGGGTGGATTGCTTGAGGCACCCTGGAGTACCCAGTGGTTGTTAGGGCACCTGGAGAATCCAGTGTTTTCCTAGGATATCCCCGAGTACCCGTGTGATCATCCTATGGTCCGCCATCCAGGCTCAAGGGGATCATAAGATTATTCATGCTAGAAACTTCCGTGTGCAGCCACAAGCCAATATGGGATCTGGCATAGTTGAGTAAGTTGCATGAAGCTCTTGAAGAGGTAGACTAGCAGATGTAGTGGGTTGTAGGTGGTACTGTCTATCCAGAGTAGAGAGTTAATGCTTCAGAAAGACTGTGTCTCGAATCTCCGACCATGGATGTATTCGAGTCTTGTGGGGAAAAGTGCACAAACCTCTGAAGAGTGTACAAACTAATCATGGTTAGTCGTGTCCCCGGTTATGGACATCTTGAGTATCTAGTTCTTGGATTATCATGTTGATCTCATCACTCTTAATTTAATTTGATTGGGTTTAATGCTGATTCTTAATTGGGATTGAGTTGGAGGAACCTTCTCAATGTTTAACAACCACCATGATAGTTAAATAAAATGTATTCCTTTTTTGTAGGAAAAAATTGGCTTTATGCAAAACTGTAACCATAGAGCTTTCCACCAACCATATATGCATGTAGTGATAGCAATTATTCTGTTCATTACCCTCTTGTGTACATTGCCAGCATATTCCATGTGCTGGCCCGTTTCGGGCTGCAACGTTCATGTTGCAGACTTTTCAGACGATGAGTAAGGTGCCATAGGTCGTTGTCTTTCACTCAGTGATGCCGTTGGAGTTGATAGACTCACTTTATCTTCCAAGGCTTCCGCTGTTATCATTTTAGATGGCCTTAAGCCATATTTATTGTAATAATTTCTCTTTTGAGACATTCGATGTAATAAGTGTGTGATTGCTCTATTATAAATCCTTCAGGTACTATGCGTGTCAGCATTACCGATCCAGGGATGACACTGATGCACAGAGATTAGACTATTTGAGGTCTGGTCGCTAAAGTAAACAACCATCACATAAGCATGGCATGATGCAAAATCAAGTATGATGCATGTCCGGTTTAAAGAGGCATGGCATGGCAAAGTGCAACAAACAATACTATAAATTAAGTGGAGCTCGATATGCAACGAGCTGCATATTGCCGAAATAACACATCAATTATTTAGTTCGCTCTCGTTTAGGTACACAACAATGTTAAATGTTGTTGTGACGCCCCCGATTCAATCGTACACTAATCATGCACGCAAATGTGTACGATCAAGATCAGGGACTCACGGGAAGATATCACAACACAACTCTACAAATAAAATAAGTCATACAAGCATCATAATACAAGCCAGGGGCCTCGAGGGCTCGAATACAAGTGCTCGATCATAGACGAGTCAGCGGAAGCAACAATATCTGAGTACAGACATAAGTTAAACAAGTTTGCCTTAAGAAGGCTAGCACAAACTGGGATACAGATCGAAAGAGGCGCAGGCCTCCTGCCTGGGATCCTCCTAACTACTCCTGATCATCGTCAGCGGGCTGCACGTAGTAGTAGGCACCTCCGGTGTAGTAGGGGTCGTCGTCGACGATGGCGTCTGGCTCCTGGACTCCAGCATCTGGTTGCGACAACCAGAAAGAAAGGAAAGGGGGAAAAGGAGGGAGAAAGCAACCGTGAGTACTCATCCAAAGTACTCGCAAGCAAGGAACTACACTACATATGCATGGGTATATGTGTAAGGAGGCCATATCAGTGGACTGAACTGCAGAATGCCAGAATAAGAGGGGGATAGCTAATCCTGTCGAAGACTACGCTTCTGGCAGCCTCCGTCTTGCAGCATGTAGAAGAGAGTAGATTGAAGTCCTCCAAGTAGCATCTCCAAGTAGCATATCCAGGTAGCACCTCCAAGCGCATCTCCAGTCGCATCGCATAGCATAATCCTACCCGGTGATCCTCTCCTCGTCGCCCTGTAGAAAAGCGATCACCGGGTTGTCTGTGGAACTTGGAAGGGTGTGTTTTATTAAGTATCCGGTTCTAGTTGTCATAAGGTCAAGGTACAACTCCAAGTCGTCCTGTTACCGAAGATCACGGCTATTCGAATAGATTAACTTCCCTGCAGGGGTGCACCACATAACCCAACACGCTTGATCCCATTTGGCCGGACACACTTTCCTGGGTCATGCCCGGCCGCGGAAGAACAACACGTCGCAGCCCCACCTAGGCAAAACAGAGAGGCCAGCACGCCGGTCTAAACCTAAGCGCACAGGGGTCTGGGCCCATCGCCCATAGCACACCTGCACGTTGCGAGGGCGGCCGAAAGCAGACCTAGCCTAGTGGCGTTCCAGTCCAATTCGGCACGCGCCGCTCCGTTGCTGACGTCTGAAGTGCTTTGGCTGATACCACGACGTCGGGATACCCATAACTACTCCCACGTAGATGGTTAGTGCGTATAGGCTCGTAGCCAGACTCAGATCAAATACCAAGATCTCGTTAAGCGTGTTAAGTATCCGCGAATGCCGAACAAGGCCAGGCCCACCTGTCTCCTAGGTGGTCTCAACCTGCCCTGTCGCTCCTCCACAAAGTAACAGTCGGGGGCCGTCGGGAACTCAGGCCCACCTCTACCTGGATGGAGCCACCTGCCCCTTCAGCCCCCATCTCCAAACAGTATCACCAGTAATGTAACAGTGTAAAGTATATAGTATATGCCCGTGATCACCTCCCAAGTGATCACGGCCCGATAGTATAGCAAGGCAGACTGACAAGAATGTAGGGCCAATGATGATAAACTAGCATCCTATACTAAGCCTATAGGATTGCGGGTAAGGTATCAATGACTGTAGCAGCAATGACAGGCTATGCATCAGAATAGGATTAACGGAAAGCAGTAACATGCTACACTACTCTAATGCAAGCAATATAGAGAAGAGTAGGCGACATCTGGTGATCAAAGGGGGGGCTTGCCTGGTTGCTCTGGCAAGAGAGAGGGGTCGTCAACTCCGTAGTCGAACTGGGCAGCAGCAGCGTCGGTCTCGTAGTCTACCGAAGAGAAGAGGGGGAAGAAACAATAAATACAGTGCAAACATAAGCAAGACGACGCAAGACATGACAAAGAGCGGTGCTAGGTGTGTTCTAACGCAGTATGAGGTGATGCTGGCAAAGGGGGAAATCGTCCGGGAAAGTATTCCCGGTGTTCCGTGTTTTCGGGCAGAGGAGCCGGAGGGGGAAAGTTGCGAGTTTGATATGTTAGGGGTGTGTGGCGGACGAACGGGTTGCGTATCCGGATTCGTCTCGTCGTTCTGAGCAACTTTCATGTTGAAATTAATTTAATCCGAGTTACGGATTAAAAGTTATGATTTTCTAAAGATTTTATTAATTTCTGGAATTTAATTAATTAATTAATTAATTCAAAAAATGGATTTATGACGTCAGCATAATGTCATGCTGACGTCAGCAGTCAACAGAGTTGACTTGGTCAACCTGACATGTGGGTCCGGGGGGACCCACCTGTCATCCTCTAATTAGGTTAATTAGGGTTTAGGTTAATCTAATTACAGTTTAATTAAACTTAACTAGTTAATTAATTTAATTAAACCGGATTAATTAACTTAATTAATTCATTAGTTAATTAATTAATAATTAATTTTATTAATCATTTTTATTTTTATTTAATAATTTTATTTTTAATTCCTTTTTTTTAACCGTTCTGGGGTGTGGGCCCCCGTTGTCATAGGGCCACTAGGCCTTAGCGGATCGGGTGCGTCCGATCGGGAGGTGCGGGCGAAGGGGCACCCGCACGCGAGGCCACCAGGAGCGAGGCGGGGCGCCAGAATCCGGCGGGGTAGGGGGAAGGGGCCGGCCAGCTCCGGCGAGCGGCGGGAACGGCCAGCAGGGGGCTCGGCGGCAGCGGACGGCGCCGGCGTGGGTGCACGGGGCGCAGGGGGCGCGGCCATGGACGGGGCGAGACCAGCGGGCGGGGGGGGGGGGACGACGGGCACGGCCCGGTCGGTGTAGCGCATGGCCAGGGCGCGGCCGGCCGCGGTGAGCGCGGGGCCGGAGCGCACGGGGCGCGGCGACGGTCGCGGGGGAAGAGGGAGTGCGAGGAGAGGGGGCGGGAGCCCGGGGCCTCACCGCGGGTTCGCAGGGTCAAGGGCAGCGGGCTCGACGGAGGTCGGGGACGACGGGGCGGTGGCGACTCGGGCGGTTCGGCGAGGACGAGGACGACACGCGTGGGGAGGAGACGAGGTCGAGGCGGCGTTGCCGATGGCGGAGCGGTCCGGCGAGGGGCGGCTCCGGCGTCAGCGTCGTGCGGCGAGGGCGAGGCGGCGTCGGGGTCGAACGGCGGCGGCATCGGGGTCGACGATGAGGCGAGGCCGCGGCGCCAGGCGGGCGTCGCACGAGGAAGTGGAGGGGCGAGGAGGACGACGGCGAGGCAGCGCCGGGCGATGGCTGCGAGGAGGGGCTCCGTGGAGGAGGGAGACGGGCGACGGCATCGAGCGATGGGGGGCGCCGGCTCGGCGGGGCTGGAGGCGCGGTGGTAGTGGGGGGGACCGGTTAGGGTTTCTCCCCTGGTGGGGGGCTATGGAGGGGAGGGGGTGGGCCAGCTGGGCCTGGGGGTTGGCCCAGTTGGGCCACGGCCCAGAGGGGGGGGGGCTTCTCCTTTGTTTTAGTTTAGTAACAGTTTTCTATTTTCGTATTTTCTTTTATTTATTTATTCTCTTGTTTCTGTTTTCTTTTACTTATGTAATATTTTATAGTTTTACAAAAAGTGAAACCCACACCTAAAAATAGAGTTACAATTTATAACTACTGCCACAAAAGGTTTTAACCCTGGACAAAATAGTATAGTATTTTATAAAATCCAAAATGCATTTATTTAATTGTTTTACCTACTACTTTAATTACTTAAGTGCATTTAAACCTTTTATAAAAATGTGGTTTCTCCACCATAATTACCTATGCATTATTTGACACAACCCAAACAATTTAGTTTTAATATTTCAAAACTTTTGTCGTTTGTCTTTATTTTAAATTTTAATTTGACGCGGTTTGAACTAACGGACGTTTAGCATCGGTAATCGGGATGACGTGGCTTGATTAGCGTGGGATTATTTTAGCAAGATTATCCGGGTGTCACAATTCTCCTCCACTACAAGAAATCTCGTCCCGAGATTTAAGGGCGGGAGAAAGGGAGAAGGGATCTGGTTACGTGACTCTAACGATTCTTCTCGGTCATAGTTGCTCTTCTCGAAGAGGTCGATCCATTACATTGATGTCTTCAGTTCTCTGCTTCAGGTCATCATGATGAGTCATCATCCTTTCTTCGGAAATTTCATCGTACTAACGAAAGATTAAGGGGGTATACCGAAGAATGGATCTCTGCAGGGTAGATTATCTGGTAGACAACAACGAGGAAGGTGGCGGAAAGTAACTCTCGAATTGAAATTTAAGACAATATCGAGAGCAAAGCAAGAAGGTGCAAAATAGAAGTTTCAAGCGCATAGGCAATCGTTCGTTGCCTGAAGCGAAGTGTGAAAGGGGTTCAGAGCAATGGGAATAAGTATTGTGTCTGATACCAGATTGATGATCTCATCGGAAGGTGGCTCGTGAATTACACACGAGGCCACGCGTGAGGAATAACTTTGGGAACAGGGGGTGTACAGGAGAGTCAGGTTTCGATCCTGTGGAACTGTGGGTTATGGGCCCACCATGTGGGTTAAAAATAGGAGCGGTGACATCTCGCACGGTCACAATAGCAAGGCATGTCAGAGGGTAGCCTATCAGTTATGTCGGCACAATGTCGGTACCAGGGGCGAGGGACGAAGAGAACCATTTTCTTGCTCGTTGAACGAGGCGGACCAATAGGCAAAGTTCTCGTCCATCGGTGGTGACCGGAATGCTATCGACAATTTCAACAGGGTCTTACTGACAGAGTTGTACACCGAGGTGTTTACATAAGCAGGAGAATTACCACTGCTCGATTAGGTAGTTTACAAGAAAGTTTGAACAAAACAACGGGAAGGAAAATGTGCTTAAACACGTATATCAGGGGTATATCCTTCCCAAGGACAAGCAGAACATGATATCCATGACAGGATATTATGTAGAAAACTCCTTAGGTAGGGGAGAGAAATTTCATGACATTACCCATACAACGGTGCTTGGATAATTGAGCAAGAAACATTTAGCATTGGGCTTCGAATGTTCTTATTGAAAATCGGAGTACCACAGGCATGCTTCGAGATAGCATTGACATGGTCATTAGGTGAAGATCAGACTTTGGGAACACAAAGGATCCATCAGGAACAACTTATAGAATAAGTCTTCCAATTTCCTCACGGAAGAATGACTAACACTGCTAAAAGGAAGAACTATAACAATAGGCCCTCCGGGCAGGTGTGTTAGGATGACATCACCTTATCGGGTTAAAGACCAACGAATATGTTCAAACCATCACATGTGACCAAGGTTCAGGTATGATTGGTGTCAGGATACCTCGGGCTCAGGATGCCTGAGAAGAAAGGTGCAACACAAATTGATGGGATAACACTGTAAGATTCTCGGGAAATGAACCATGAAGTGATTTCCGTTAACAAGAGTTCATCATTATCCCAAGGAGAGGACAAGGAGGTGGATGATGAACTCAACGACAATTCTTCGAGATTTCCAAAAGATGGATTTCCACAATTAGGTGAACAAGGAGATAACATTTGTCAGATCAAATGATATAAGGAAGTAAGCTTGAGGAAAACATACACAATTAAACATTGGTTGAAAGGTGCACCCGAGATATGGGTTGGGTTGCACGACCAATGTGAGAATGGTGATTCAATAATCAACAGTCTAAGAATGAACGACCGACCATTAACTTCAAAGCAATAGGGTTGCTAGAAGTTTTGGGATTACACATCACAGTCTATTTGTCGATGTTTAGAAATAACACGGTGACCAGGAAAAGAATGGTGATGGTGATAAGTATCACTTGTATCAAGAATTCTCCAGAGGTGGTGAAATTCTCACAACATTGATGACATAAGATATGTTAATGTTCCAAGGTAAAGAAGAACAATTACTGGATAACAAGGAACTCAAGGTATAACACCAAACACGAACAAGCTTGTGTTGGTGGGAAGGCAATAAAGTGGTCAATGATAACACAAATCATCAAGGGCAAGGATGGTATTTCTCATCATGAACTCAATTGATATCCTGGAAGAGCTCAGAACGGTCATGATGATCACGACACATTTGTCGAGAGATTCCATGAAGACGTAATCAATCAGCGACGACATTAAGTCAAAGGAATGAGGTAGCGGAAGGTTATTGGAACCATGGGTAGGACACAAACTTGAAATCAGGATTGTTGTTCAAGGCGAACGGTATGACAAGGAAGATCGATTGTAAGATTAGCTCACCATCGAAACTTGTGCTCCGAGAAGAAGGACTAGGTAGCACAGTTAGAATCGTCACGACAATGATATAGCCAAACAGGCTAGGAATGGCGTGATCGGGTACAAACTCGTACTTATAGAAGCTTACTGAAGAGTTGTTGAACCGTAGAGCGGACTCGGTTCAGTTATCGGTGTCTTTGAGTGTATAATAACTCAGAGCCCGTGAAAAATTGGAATCAGTGGGAAGGTAGCACTTGATGAATAACTCCTAAGAAGTTATGCAGTTCCATGATAATCTGGAGATACCAGGGGGTAATACTCGATGACAGATCAAAGTAGAGGTTGGACTGGTGTATTGATCCATAGAAGACAAGTGATTAAACTTGCCTGAGAAATGAGATCAAAGAGAAAATATGGTCGGAACCACGATTGAAAAAGGCCAGATCCCAGATATAAGATGATCTTATATCAATGGAATAATTAATTTTAAAAGAAGCTTCGATGAGAAGATCTACATCGTGTCTATGGACATGAACACAAAGTTCAAGGTCGACTCCCACTTCTTCAATGTATAACCTTTCATTCCTGCTCTAGATAAAATGATTCCAGTGTCAAAACCTACCTGGTGAATTACCAGAGCAGTATGACCCGTGAAAACTTTCGAGTTCACACCGATTAAGGAAGGCATCGGTTCAACCCATTGGGGCATTTAAGGAACATATGCTACAAACTTCCAAGGTAAATAACACAAGCTCGAAAGCAGAGCAAGGTTAAAAAAAAGGAGAGGATACAATTTACCAAAGGCATTATGTATCAGAGAAAGAACTCACAAGGTGATTAATTATGAAGGACACTATCGGATAATAATCCAACAGTGGATATGGCGATCCACAACGGGGCTGATGTGAGTATCGGTACTCAACCAGAAGAAGAAGAATGCAAGGAGATCAGAAGATAGAAACAACTGACTAATTCAAAGCTTAATTGCAAAGGAATTATGAATTCCATGTCAAGGGATCAGAAGCAATGCTCTGATTAGGAATGGATAAGTTGAATAGCCTTAGGGTACAATCAACGACAATTGGATTGGTCAAGAACCAATTCCAGTTAAAAGAATTGCAACTCAGCCGGAAAGGTAATTTATAAGGATCAATGATGATTGCGTGTATTCGCAATCATATTGAGTCAACAGACTGAAAATGATAATGACAAGGAATGTCAAGAAGACTATGAGACTTATGGGATTAACCATAATGCAAGCAAGCAAGAATTTCAAGAGCCAAAGGCTCCAGAGGATTTTCGGAAGATCGAATAGTATTTTGAAGACTTTTGTGAAACACATGAACAACTGGGGGTGAGCGGATACTCGACAAGTGCGAGGATTTATTTGAAGGGGTATTCGTGTGGCAAAGAACTGCTAGTCAGTAGGCACAACGTATTCTCGGAACAATAGAGAAAACTTCGGGGTATCTTGTAATAACAAGATCAATGGGTGAGGATCGTATGAATGTCAAGTGTAAGTAGTTATCCATAAGGGTTTATCGGTGGTCGAGAATTGCAAAAGCAACGGGCACAAGGTCTCGAGAGAAAATCGGAGAGTATCTTCGAAATCTTCTGGTGCAGCAGGCGGTCATCGGTAACAAATGGCTCTCCGGGATAAAGTACTTGCGAGAACCTATAGTTAGTTTTAGCAAAAATCATTTAACCCGAATAGAAGAGAAATAAGAGTCCCAGAGTATAGGTCGAGGAATAAAAGATCCTAATACCACCCGATGGCGACGTGGGCCCGTAAGGCACACAGCCAAGTTAGTAAAAGTTTTGCAATGACTAGACTCAACTTCGGCCAAGGAATTGGAAAGGGGGATTCCTACAGGCAGTCGGCTCTGATACCAACTTGTGACGCCCCCGATTCAATCGTACACTAATCATGCACGCAAATGTGTACGATCAAGATCAGGGACTCACGGGAAGATATCACAACACAACTCTACATATAAAATAAGTCATACAAGCATCATAATACAAGCCAGGGGCCTCGAGGGCTCGAATACAAGTGCTCGATCATAGACGAGTCAGCGAAAGCAACAATATCTGAGTACAGACATAAGTTAAACAAGTTTGCCTTAAGAAGGCTAGCACAAACTGGGATACAGATCGAAAGAGGCGCAGGCCTCCTGCCTGGGATCCTCCTAACTACTCCTGGTCGTCGTCAGCGGGCATCACGTAGTAGTAGGCACCTCCGGTGTAGTAGGAGTCGTCGTCGACGGTGGCGTCTGGCTCCTGGACTCCAGCATCTGGTTGCGACAACCAGAAAGAAAGGAAAGGGGGAAAAGGAGGGAGAAAGCAACCGTGAGTACTCATCCAAAGTACTCGCAAGCAAGGAACTACACTACATATGCATGGGTATATGTGTAAGGAGGCCATATCAGTGGACTGAACTGCAGAATGCCAGAATAAGAGGGGGATAGCTAATCCTGTCGAAGACTACGCTTCTGGCAGCCTCCGTCTTGCAGCATGTAGAAGAGAGTAGATTGAAGTCCTCCAAGTAGCATCTCCAAGTAGCATATCCAGGTAGCACCTCCAAGCGCATCTCCAGTCGCATCGCATAGCATAATCCTACCCGGCGATCCTCTCCTCGTCGCCCTGTAGAAAAGCGATCACCGGGTTGTCTGTGGAACTTGGAAGGGTGTGTTTTATTAAGTATCCGGTTCTAGTTGTCATAAGGTCAAGGTACAACTCCAAGTCGTCCTGTTACCGAAGATCACGGCTATTCGAATAGATTAACTTCCCTGCAGGGGTGCACCACATAACCCAACACGCTCGATCCCATTTGGCCGGACACACTTTCCTGGGTCATGCCCGGCCGCGGAAGATCAACACGTCGCAGCCCCACCTAGGCAAAACAGAGAGGCCAGCACGCCGGTCTAAACCTAAGCGCATAGGGGTCTGGGCCCATCGCCCATAGCACACCTGCACGTTGCGAGGGCGGCCGAAAGCAGACCTAGCCTAGTGGCGTTCCAGTCCAATTCGGCGCGCGCCGCTCCGTCGCTGACGTCTGAAGTGCTTCGGCTGATACCACGACGTCGGGATACCCATAACTACTCCCATGTAGATGGTTAGTGCGTATAGGCTCGTAGCCAGACTCAGATCAAATACCAAGATCTCGTTAAGCGTGTTAAGTATCCGCGAATGCCGAACAAGGCCAGGCCCACCTGTCTCCTAGGTGGTCTCAACCTGCCCTGTCGCTCCGCCACAAAGTAACAGTCGGGGGCCGTCGGGAACTCAGGCCCACCTCTACCTGGATGGAGCCACCTGCCCCTTCAGCCCCCATCTCCAAACAGTATCACCAGTAATGTAACAGTGTAAAGTATATAGTATATGCCCGTGATCACCTCCCAAGTGATCACGGCCCGATAGTATAGCAAGGCAGACTGACAAGAATGTAGGGCCAACGATGATAAACTAGCATCCTATACTAAGCCTATAGGATTGCGGGTAAGGTATCAATGACTGTAGCAGCAATGACAGGCTATGCATCAGAATAGGATTAACGGAAAGCAGTAACATGCTACACTACTCTAATGCAAGCAGTATAGAGAAGAGTAGGCGATATCTGGTGATCAAAGGGGGGGGTTGCCTGGTTGCTCTGGCAAGAGAGAGGGGTCGTCAACTCCGTAGTCGAACTGGGCAGCAGCAGCGTCGGTCTCGTAGTCTACCGAAGAGAAGAGGGGGAAGAAACAATAAATACAGTGCAAACATAAGCAAGACGACGCAAGACATGACAAAGAGCGGTGCTAGGTGTGTTCTAACGCAGTATGAGGTGATGCTGGCGAAGGGGGAAATCGTCCGGGAAAGTATTCCCGGTGTTCCGTGTTTTCGGGCAGAGGAGCCGGAGGGGGAAAGTTGCGAGTTTGATATGTTAGGGGTGTGTGGCGGACGAACGGGTTGCGTATCCGGATTCGTCTCGTCGTTCTGAGCAACTTTCATGTTGAAATTAATTTAATCCGAGTTACGGATTAAAAGTTATGATTTTCTAAAGATTTTATTAATTTCTGGAATTTAATTAATTAATTAATTAATTCAAAAAATGGATTTATGACGTCAGCATAATGTCATGCTGACGTCAGCAGTCAACAGAGTTGACTTGGTCAACCTGACATGTGGGTCCGGGGGGACCCACCTGTCATCCTCTAATTAGGTTAATTAGGGTTTAGGTTAATCTAATTACAGTTTAATTAAACTTAACTAGTTAATTAATTTAATTAAACCGGATTAATTAACTTAATTAATTCATTAGTTAATTAATTAATAATTAATTTTATTAATCATTTTATTTTTATTTAATAATTTTATTTTTAATTCCTTTTTTTAACCGTTCTGGGGTGTGGGCCCCCGTTGTCATAGGGCCACTAGGCCTTAGCGGATCGGGTGCGCCCGATCGGGAGGTGCGGGCGAAGGGGCACCCGCACGCGAGGCCACCAGGAGCGAGGCGGGGCGCCAGAATCCGGCGGGGTAGGGGGGAAGGGGCCGGCCAGCTCCGGCGAGCGGCGGGAACGGCCAGCAGGGGGCTCGGCGGCAGCGGACGGCGCCGGCGTGGGCGCACGGGGCGCAGGGGGCGCGGCCATGGACGGGGCGAGACCAGCGGGCGGGGGGGGGGGGGGACGACGGGCACGGCCCGGTCGGTGTAGCGCGTGGCCAGGGCGTGGCCGGCCGCGGTGAGCGCGGGGCCGGAGCGCACGGGGCGCGGCGACGGTCGCGGGGGAAGATGGAGTGCGAGGAGAGGGGGCGGGAGCCCGGGGCCTCACCGCGGGTTCGCAGGGTCAAGGGCAGCGGGCTCGACGGAGGTCGGGGACGACGGGGCGGTGGCGACTCGGGCGGTTCGGCGAGGACGAGGACGACACGCGTGGGGAGGAGACGAGGTCGAGGCGGCGTTGCCGATGGCGGAGCGGTCCGGCGAGGGGCGGCTCCGGCGTCAGCGTCGTGCGGCGAGGGCGAGGCGGCGTCGGGGTCGAACGGCGGCGGCGTCGGGGTCGACGATGAGGCGAGGCCGCGGCGCCAGGCGGGCGTCGCACGAGGAAGTGGAGGGGCGAGGAGGACGACGGCGAGGCAGCGCCGGGCGATGGCTGCGAGGAGGGGCTCCGTGGAGGAGGGAGACGGGCGACGGCATCGAGCGATGGGGGGCGCCGGCTCGGCGGGGCTGGAGGCGCGGTGGTAGTGGGGGGGACCGGTTAGGGTTTCTCCCCTGGTGGGGGGCTATGGAAGGGAGGGGGTGGGCCAGCTGGGCCTGGGGGTTGGCCCAGTTGGGCCACAGCCCAGAGGGGGGGGCTTCTCCTTTGTTTTAGTTTAGTAACAGTTTTCTATTTTCGTATTTTCTTTTATTTATTTATTCTCTTGTTTCTGTTTTCTTTTACTTATGTAATATTTTATAGTTTTACAAAAAGTGAAACCCACACCTAAAAATAGAGTTACAATTTATAACTACTGCCACAAAAGGTTTTAACCCTGGACAAAATAGTATAGTATTTTATAAAATCCAAAATGCATTTATTTAATTGTTTTACCTACTACTTTAATTACTTAAGTGCATTTAAACCTTTTATAAAAATATGGTTTCTCCACCATAATTACCTATGCATTATTTGACACAACCCAAACAATTTAGTTTTAATATTTCAAAACTTTTGTCGTTTGTCTTTATTTTAAATTTTAATTTGACGCGGTTTGAACTAACGGACGTTTAGCATCGGTAATCGGGATGACGTGGCTTGATTAGCGTGGGATTATTTTAGCAAGATTATCCGGGTGTCACAGTTGTTAAACATGGCAAGAGGTGAAACAAAAGTAAACTAACTATTTAGGCAAGTTTAAATGAGGCCGGAAACAACAAACAACAATTCCAGAAAATCCTCATGTCCATATTTCGAATTTGGTACTGTTATGCCCAAAACCTTATGTTAATGTTGTTAAGCAGTAGAACAAAGTGCACCAAGTTAATCTATGCATTTTTCCACCCCATTTACATATAAAGTTTATTAAAATTGGAGCTACATTTATTTAGTTATGAAATAAATCATTTTAGCATGGCATTTAAGCAAATTGAAAAAAACAGCATTTTAAACATTTTAAACATTTTAAACATGGATAATAATTGAATATTAAGAAACTAGATGAAATTCTAAGCATTTTACATGTTTTAACCATTTTAATCCGATGCACCATTTGTGAGTTATTAAATGCATGATCTAGAGGGACTTTTTTGTAAAACCATAATTCACTGGATAATGCGAAATTCACAGACAGGGAAAAAAACATAGGCGGGACGAAACAGATGGATTGGGCTTCTCACATTGGGCCATAGCAGGCCGGTCGGTGGAGCAGAGGAGAGCTGGGGCTGGGCCGCGGCTTCGAGAGGCAGGGCACGGTCAACATGACCACGACCACGACCACGACGAGTAGAGCTCGTTCCGGTTGTAGAGGAGGCAGGAGTCGGGTCGAGGCAGGCCAAGGCGGGGCACTCCGGCGAGGAAGATGGCCGGCGCGGGCTCTCAGACATGGGGAGGCGACGATGGAACCGACGGGGAGGCGCAGGGAAGGTGAGGTCGGCCTGATCCGGAGCTTGGACGGCGATGCAGAAACAAGGCAGCAGTGGCGCTACTCCTGCGGTGGAGGTCAACTCCAACGGGGACGGGGCACCGGAGAAGGAATAGGACGACTTGGCGGGACTCACGCCGTCGACCTTGAGAATTGTTGACATCAGATTTTGGCATGGTCAAAAACATAATTAAGAAGGCCTCAAATGGAAAAATGATCAACATGAGAAAGTTCCATATCGTCAAAAGGAGAAACTTTGATATTTGGGCCATAGCCATCCGATCTCATTTCTAAGGCCGAAGTTGTATTCGAAGTACTGAGATTTTGTATTCAGAACAGTATTCAGCTGATTACGCCCCCAAGAGGGCCTCTGATGGAAAATGCTACAACTGCAAAGTTCTTCGTCTCGTCGAAACGGACGATTTTGATATAAGAATCATCCCCATCAAGGTCGTATGCAAAAGTTACAGACAAAATCGTGCGATGTAGCAGTGTTTGGCCGGATCATCCGGGCCGGGGTCCGGATCATCCGGGAAATTGAAGCACTGAAAATAACAGAAGGTTTATGATGAAGCCGGATGATCTGGGTCCAGTCCCGGATGATCCGGCTGGAGGCCGGACAATCCGAGTAGATGTCCGAACGGCCGAACAACTTTTTCTACTACAGACTTTAGAAAACGGCCCGAAATCCCATCAAGATGACCTTGGATCGAAAAGTGTTCAACATGAAAGTTGTGCGTATCGTCGAGATGGTTGATTTTGATATAAAAAACCATCCAAAAATCCAGGGTTATATGTGGATTCTAGAGCCAAAACAGTGAGCTGCTATCAGAAAACTGAGCTAGGCCGGATCATCCGGGCCTAGAGCCGGACATCCAGGCCGGAGGTCATGAGAAGTCCGAGTTTGGTTAGATTTTGATGATTTGGACGGCAAGGCAAGTCCTTTTCTTGTACGGGAAGTCCATCCGCCTCTTATATAGATAAGAGGTGACGACCGATTGAACAACAACACACAATCGAACAATCATCTACCACTTTTACCTTTATTTTTACCTTCTCCCTTGTTCTTCTTCTTTCTCGTTCTTCTTTCATTCTTCTTCATTGAAGGACGGCGAACCTCGAGGCCCTAGGGGCGGTCAGGTCGACCTATGGCAGCCCATAGCCGCTGCGCGCCCTTACGGGGTCCCTCCCGGGCGTGTGGGGTTTTGGGTCCTCAAAAGAGCCCGCTGGATTGTCTTGCATATCGCGCTTCCTGCGGGTCTCCTTCGACGTGAGCTGCGGTGCATCACCCCCGGCGTCGAGGGTACACGGTGACGTGTTCGTGTGCGAACACACTTTTTGGCGACTCCGCTGGGGACGAAGCTTTGAACGGTCTCCGGCCCGTTCTTGCTATGGAGAGATCGTCATCTAGGGTTTGCAATCTACAAAGGTAATATGAATAACCAATTCACATATGTAGATGCAAATAATGCATATGTTGTTGCTAGATCATCTAATGAGCATAATGTATCGGCTAGCCCTAGCTTTATCAACCATGCATCTAATTATGTGCAAGAGCCGATGCAACAAAATCTTCATGCTTCTACCTCATATAATTTTAGCAACATGCAACATATGTATTCCAACTCCCATGCATCGGCAACCCCAGAAATCCATATGCCGATGAAAAACATGATGAGTTCGGTTAATCAAGTTGAAACACCTCACATAGGAACTTCTGATAGTATGCAACAAAGTGTTTCACCTTTTTATTCATTGGCAACTAATTTGCAATATGTGAATCCAAACATGCCGGTGGATAGGGGAATTGGCCATGCTACCACTAGTTATCCGGCCAATTACCCTCAATCATCATATGCTACACTTCATGCTACTAATGTTTTGGCACCATATGCAACTATAGGTATTCATAATTCGGCTTCGCACCTTCACGCTAATATATGAATAAGTGAAAATTCTGTAGGATCCCATGTGTCTTCACCTAGTATCGTAGCATACAATGTTTTCCCTGCACAATTACAGAATGTCGGTGACATCTCGTTACCGAAAGGGTCTAAAAGTGTTGGGGGGCAATTCTATCCAGATTGGGTCATTAAGAAAAACCTTAAATCTTTTTGGGATGAATGAAATGTTGTTCTACATGAATTAATAAAAGAGGGAAAGCCTATTAATTCTGTTGCAATACAAGCTAGATTATGTCAGAAAGAGAAAGCATTGGGTGTGGGTAGAATTATCAAAAAGAGTGGTGATTCAGAAAACAAAGTTAATTCGTTACTGAAAAGACCGAATCAAATATTACGTATGCCGAATCTATTCTAGAAAAGAGGATGACAAGGCGCTGGGGAGCTATTCGATAGGGGAACAAGATATCGTTCAAGTAGCGCAACCATCATGCTCTCCCAACATATTCGTAGAGGTATGTCTAGCAAGTGATTTACCTATCTTCTGATTTGGTCGCAACTTTATTGTTGATGCTTCTATTAGAAAAATTCTCATAAGCTATCTTGAAAGACCAATGAAGAAGGGTAATTTATTTGTTAGCAATAAAATCGTTGCAAAGCATATCGGTCAACACATTGTGCCATTTATAAAGACCTATTGTGACTTATTATTGCAGCCAAAGTTTTCCCCATTGCTCTATCAAAAGTTCATATATAATTGGGTAGCTTTGCTTGTTTCTTACTTGGCTTACACTTGGTCTAAATTGAGACATATGTGTTCTAACTATTTTCATTTCAGAATTTTAAAGCGAAGGTTAAATTCTATTGAGAAAACTGATGCTAGTATAATATCTTATCCAAAGACATAAGAGAAATGCAAAACAGAATGCATAGCCGAATGGGGGTACTCTAAACCATTCGTTTGCTTACCTGGAAAGCCGTTCTCACACCAAGATCGGCTAAAAAATGAGAAGCATCCCTTCAATTCAAGCATGTGTGATCAAATATTTGATTTGTGGCTGAAAAATAATTACATTAGAGTTCTTGATCACCATAAAAACCATCTATCCGAGGACGAACGTATTGTAAGTTGCATGATTCGTTCAAGCATAGTTTTGAGGATTGCAATATGTTTTGTCAAATAGTTAAATCGGCCATTGAAAAAGGACGACTGGAACTTGTTGAAACACCAAGGGATGACCAGTCTATTCTGATTGGTCCTGACGGCAAACGGTTTTTGTATCGGCTGCTTCAAGCCGATCCATCTAAACACGAGATGGTAAGGCCCGTGGGTAATAGGATCAAGCTTTCAAGTAAGGAAGTTGTTCAAGAGCAAAATGATAATATTCTTGAGGGCGAAAATTCTATCGAGGTTGCACAAAAGACGCCAAGTACTGGGGGGCAACAAAAAAATCCAAAGATCAGTGCAAGCACAACCAAAGAAAACAAAGGCCGACGTAAGCACAAAGGTAAAAAGCCGAAAGTCACTTTTGCGCAACTATTGGAAAAATATCAGAAGATAAGTGAGGAGAACAGTGCTTATCGGCCAACTAATGCAAAAGCATCAAGATCACCCCCTAGGCGCAAATCCAAGGATCGATATTGGCAAGAATAGAATTTGAATGCAACTTGTTCATATCCTTATTTTGGGCCGCCAATGCCAATGTCGTGGATGTCTCCCTATGCTCACGTAAATCCATATCCATCATGGGACAAGTATGATACAAGGGCACATTCTCCATATTATTATAAACCATCTCGCCAGTATTATGCAGCTCCAAGAAGACCAACGTTCAATGAGCAGTCATATGTCCAAGACCATTTCAAAAAAGAATCGGTCTGGTGCACAAGGAAGAATAAGGAGGTGGTTGAGCAAATCTACCGCGTCAAAAGAGATGGTCGTAACAGTGCCACTTCAGATATGATTTCAAATGAAAAAGAGACAATTAAAGTGCTGACATTGGCTACAAAAGGCAATGAGGCAAGTCAATCAAGTGTCAAATCTGAAGGGAAGAAGTTGAGAGTGCACAAGGTAAAACAAGAATTGCCATTACTTCAAATAAAATCGCAACTGGGGTGCCCACTCGGCTTATCGTATTGGCAAAAGAAGGAGTTGCAGAAGCTTAGTGCACAAGAACTTGAAAAGAGAAACATGGCATGGGTTCCCAAAGGAAATATTCAAAATAAGAATTATGTGCGAGCTTCCTTTACAAGGAGTGCGATAAAGGTGAAGAAGAAAAAGAGTGAAAGCTACGAAGGACCAAGCCAAAGGTTTCAACATCTTCGGTCCACACATTATCCATTTTCTTCAACAATGTCGTTGATGTCTATGCCATGGAATTATTCATCAAGTATGATTGGTTACCCTCAATGGGCTTATTTTAATCCATGGATGCAATATAATTTCTTACATCATGAAAGGGTATTACCAAATCATTATGTGTTCAATTAACTTCACTTTTGTTGCTAATCTAAATGGCCGATATATACTTATCGTCCAAAGCACGTACAAAACGGCCGATGGAGTGTTGACATCGCGCTTAGAACAAACTTTGTGCAATTTATTTTTCGGCACACAAGTTTTGCCGAAAAACAGGAGGGCATGTGTTGACATCAGATTTTGGCATGGTCAAAAACATAATTAAGAAGGCCACAAATGGAAAAATGATCAAAGTGAGAAAGTTCCATATCGTCAAAAGGAGAAACTTTGATATTTGGGCCATAGCCATCCGATCTCATCTCTAAGGCTGAAGTTGTATTCGAAGTACTGAGATTTTGTATTCAGAATAGTATTCGGCTGATTACACCCCCTAGATGGCCTCTGATGGAAAAAGTTACAACTGCAAAGTTCTTCATCTCGTCAAAACGGACGATTTGGCTATAAGAATCGTCCTCATCCAAAATCGTATGCAAAAGTTACAGGCAAAATCGTGCGCTGTAGCAGTGTTTGCCCGGATCATCCGGGCCGGGGTCCGGATCATCCGGAAAATTGAAGCACCGAAAACAACAGAAGGTTTATGATGAAGCCGGATGATTTGGGTCCACTTCCGGTTGATCCGGCTGGAGGCCGGACAATCCGGGTAGAAGTCCGGACGTCCGGACAACTTTTTCTACTAAAGACTTTAGAAAATGGCCCGAAAGCCCATCGAGATGACCTTGGATCGAAAAGTGTTCAACATGAAAGTTGTGTGTCTTGTCGAGACGGTTGATTTTGATATAAACAACGTCCAAATACGAGGTTATATGTGGATTCTAGAGCCAAAACAGTGAGCCACTGCCAGAAAACTGGGCTAGGCCGGATCATCCGGGCCTAGAGCCGGACATTTAGGCCGGAGGTCGTGAGAAGTCCGAGTTTGGTTAGATTTTGATGATTTGGACGACAAGGCAAGTCCTTTTCTTGTACGGGAAGTCCATCCGCCTCTTATATAGATAAGAGGTGACGGCCGATTGAACAACAACACACAATCGAACAATCATCTACCACTTTTACCTTTATTTTTACCTTCTCCCTTGTTCTTCTTCTTTCTATCTTCATGAGGGGTCTGAGCAAAGTGTAGAGTGGGTCAAACGGTCAGAGAAGAGGGAATTGAAAACCCGGTTGGACTCGGATCGGTCAATGAAGGCAAGGGGGGAATGCGGCAACTACGAACGGATGCAAGCTTTATGAAAACATGCAGATACAATGTGCATGATGCTATGAGATGAGATGCATGACATGAACAAAATGCAAAACAAAAGACAAAAACCCAACCACGGAGGAAATAACATAACACATAGCCGGAAATGGCAAGAGTTGGAGTTACAATTATGGGAAGTTACATCCGGGGTATTACAACACTCCACCACTACAAGAGGATCTCGGCCCGAGATCTTGGATGGCACCGGAGAGAAACGGAAGAGGAAGAGAAGAGGTAAAACTAAGTTGCTTCTTCGACCAATGAGTGAAACCAAAGAACCTTGAGAGGTTGAAAAGTTGAAAGAAAGAACATAACAGAGTTTAACACAATTGAGAGCACTGCGATAGAAAATAGAAACAAGGAACACCATTTGAACCTTGGAGGTTGCAAAGCTATGAATGACGAGTACAATGGACAAGAAGGAATTGGAACCACTCTGGTTGAAACGAGATAAACAAGGAACAAGGAAGAACAAATTCGGACAACACTCCGGTTGAAAAGAGATGCAACACTTGATAAGATGAAAAGAACTTGAAGAGATGACACAACACTCCGGTTAAATGGATAAGCACGAAAAGAACACGATCCTCACAATTCGAGATGATGAGTGAAAAGAGCAACATCACAATGCCTCCGGAAAAAAGAATAGAAGATAGATCATTGGAATAACAGAATGGAGAAGAAAATGCCAACTTCTGCCACAAATGAGCTTGGAAAGCACCCTTCCAAGAAGGTTACAACGGGGTTGTTGGAAAACCAACAATGAAACGAATAAGCTTGTAGTGGGCTTATGGAAAGCTTCTCAAAATTGAGGCGAAATTCTACCACTACGGAAACAAGTAATATAATTGATAACACCAACGCGATGAAAAACTTCTTCCACCAAGATGATAGAGAGATAACTTGGATCATTGATAAGCACCACAATAGTAACATTCCTTAGGAAAGGCTTTAAGTGAAATATGACACAAGATAACTCAAACAAAGAGATTAATGGATTTAAAATACCTCATTCTTGGCAACATGTAAATCGCGGAATGAAAATTGTCAAGAATGATATAACGCCACCTCCAAAGATAAGGCAGAGAGCTCGTCCCGGTTGCAGAGGAGGCAGGAGTCGGGTTAAGGCAGGACAAGGCGGGGCACTCCGGCGAGGAAGATGGCTGGCGCGGGCTCTCGGGCATGGGGAGGCGATGATGGAACTAATGGGGAGGCGCAGGGAAGGTGAGGTCGGCCTGATCCGGAGCTTGGACGGCGATGCAGAAACAAGGGAGCGGCGGCGCTGCTCCTACGGTGGAGGTCAACTCCAACGGGGACGGGGCACGAGAGAAGGAATAGCGACGGCTTGGTGGGACTCACACCGGCAACCTTGAGGATGAGTAGCAGGTCAACGGTGCAAGGGGCGAGGCGGTGCTGGCGGGACTTGGGACGAGCTTGCTCCGGTGAGGGTGCAGAGGTCCATGGTGCGGCTCCCGGCAACGTGGACAAGGCGAGGAGGAGCGGATCCGGGCGTGGGAAGCTCGTTCCTGGCGGCAGAGAGGGAGATCCAGCCAGAGAGCTCGAACGGTGGCGGCGGGGTTCCTGTGATCCACGGGAGAGAGTCTATGAGAGGAGGAGAGAAACGAGATGTGAGAAAGAAGGAGAGGGAAGGGCGCGGGACGGCGAAGCACTGGCCTGGTCGACGGTGGTCGTCAAGGGCGCCGTCGTGCTCGAGGACGAGCTTGGGCGTGGTGCGGAGCCATGGAAGGAGGGGGCTTGCGGGAGCTGCAGAGGCACCTCCTGGACGTTGGATCTCCATCCAAGGGTCTAGATGGATGGATCTGGAGGTTGGGTGGCTGTGGTTGGCTCGATGTGGACTCCGAGGAGGATTTGGACAGAGGGTGGCGGCGGATGAAATGGATGGATGGGACAGGAGGCCTAGAAATTAGGGTTGGGCTGTTTATATTGGTAGGGGATTAGGGTTTCATACACTTATAGCTCTAAGTGCATCCATGGCATGGTAATCCCTACTCACTAACATTTATATCTATTAATGGGCATCTCTATAGCCCGTTGATACGCCTAGTTGATGTGAGACTATCTTCTCCTTTTTTGTCTTCTCCACAACCACCATCCTATTCCACCTATAGTGCTATGTCCATGGCTCACGCTCATGTATAGCGTGAAGATTGAAAAAGTTTGAGAATACTAAAGTATGAAACAATTGCTTGGCTAAAACAGTGGTTGTGCATGATTTAAATATTTTGTGTGATGAAGATAGAGCATAGCCAGACTATATGATTTTGTAGGGATAACTTTCTTTGGCCCTGTTATTTTGAGAAGACATGATTACTTTGTAAGTATGCTTGAAGTATTATTACTCTTATTCAATATTAAACTTTTGTCTTGAACCTTTCGGATCTAAACATTTATGCCACAATAAAGAAAATTACATTGAGAATTATGCTAGGTAGCATTCCACATCAAAAATTCTGTTTTTATCATTTACCTACTCGAGGACGAGCAGGAATTAAGCTTGGGGATGCTTGATACGTCTCCAACGTATCTATAATTTTTGATTGTTCCATGCTATTATATTATCTGTTTTGGATTTTTAATGGCTTTATTATACACTTCTATACTTTTTTGGGACTAACCTATTAACCGGAGGTCCAGTCCAAATTGTTGTTTTTTTTGCCTATTTTAGTGTTTCGCAGAAAAGGAATATCAAACGGAGTCCAAACGGTATGAAACCTTCAAGAGAGTCGTTTTTGGAACAAACGCAATCCAGGAGACTTGGAGTGGACGCCAAGGAAGCAACGAGGCGGCCACGAGGCAGGTAGGCGCGACCCCACCGTCGTGGGACCCTTGTAGCTCCCCTGACCGACTTCTTTCGTCTATATATACTCATATACCCTGAAAACATCTGAGAGCTCCATGAAACCCTATTTCCACCGCCACAACCTTCTGTACCCGTGAGATCCCATCATGGGGCCTTTTCCGGTGCTCCGCTGGAGCGGGAATCGATCACGGAGGGCTTCTACATCAACACCATAGCCTCTCTGATGAAGTGTGAGTAGTTTACCTCAGACCTTCGGGGACATAGTTATTAGCTAGATGGCTTCTTCTCTCTCTTTGGATCTCAATACAAAGTTATCCTCGATCTTCTTGGAGATTTATTCGATGTAATTCTTTTTGCGGTGTGTTTGTCGAGATCTGATGAATTGTGGGTTTATGATCAAGATTATCTATGAAAAATATTTGATTCTCCTCCGAATTCTTTTATGTATGATTTGTTATCTTTGCAAGTCTCTTGAATTATCAGTTTGGTTTGGCCTACAAGATTGATCTTTCTTGCAATGGGAGAAGTGCTTAGCTTTGGGTTCAATCTTGCGGTGTCCTTTCCTAGTGACAGCAGGGGCAGCAAGGCACGTATTGTATTGTTGCCATCGAGGATAAAAAGATGGGGTTTATATCATATTACTTGAGTTTATCCCTCTACATCATGTCATCTTGCCTAATGTGTTACTCTGTTCTTATGAACTTAATACTCTAGATGCATGCTGGATAGCGGTCGATGTGTGGAGTAATAGTAGTAGATGCAGAATCGTTTCGATCTACTTGTCACGAACGTGATGCCTATATACATGATCATGCCTAGATATTCTCATAAATATGCACTTTTCTATAATTTGCTCGATAGTAATTTGTTCACCCACCGTAATACTTATGCTATCTTGAGAGAAGCCACTAGTGAAACCTATGGCCCTTGGGTCTATTTTCCATCATATAAGTTTCTGATCTATTTTATTTTGCAATCTTTACTTTCCAATCTATATCATAAAAATACCAAAAATATTTGTCTTATTATATCTATGAGATCTCACTTTTGCAAGTGGTCGTGAAGGGATTGACAACCCCTTTATTGCGTTGGTTGCAAGGTTCTAATTTGTTTGTGCAGGTACGAGGGATTTGAGTGTAGCCTCCTACTGGATTGATACCTTGGTTCTCAAAAACTGAGGGAAATACTTACGCTACTTTGCTGCATCACCCTTTCCTCTTCAAGGGAAAACCAACGCATGCTCAAGAGGTAGCAAGAAGGATTTCTGGCACCGTTTTCGGGGAGGCTTACGCCAAGTCAAGTCAAGATTTGATCTCTCGACAACTCGCCGATTTCTGGCATTGTTGCCGGAATCTACGCACAAGTCAAGACATACCAAGTACCCATCACAAACTCTTATCCCTCGCATTACATTATTTGCCATTTGCCTCTCATTTTCCTCTCCCCCACTTCACCTTTGCCTTTTCTTCACCTTCTTCCCGTATGTCTGTTTGTTTGTGTTTCCATGTGACTTCTATTTGCTTGCATCTTTGCTTGCTAAAAATCTATTGATATGGATCCACTTAAAGTGTTCTACTTGGATCATCTTCGATCCTTATGTGCTCATGCTAAAACCCCAACTAGCCTAGTTGATGGGAAATCTTTAGATGAGCATGCTCATTTCGTGCGTCACCGTTTGTCTGAAAAGGGAGACTCTTATGGGATCAAGTAAATAGATTGTTGTGTTATGCTTGGAATCTTTGTGAAATTTATGATTTTACTTGTTGCTCTAAGAACCCTAAAAAACACCTTCCCTACCTATGTGAGTTTAATGAAAATGAAATCTTATCTTCTTATGCAAAGGGTGTTTATAGTTACTATGATATCAAACAAATTAAAGAATTTGTTGCTTTTAAGGGTGCTTATGAAGTTGCTTCTTTGATTGAAAAGTATGATATTACTCTCTACGAATCTGAAAATTTTGACATACTTAAATATTGCTATGAAAACTATACTCATAATGTCTATGTCAAAGAATTTATTGAGAGAATGACCGTTGCTTTGGAAGAAAATAATGATATGCATGAATCTATAGATAATGATGATTCCTATGATTTGGTTGAAATATCCCTTGATGAACATGATGCTTGCTATTCTTATGGCCATGATGCCAATATTTATGAAGATGAATTTGCTATAGTTCCTTATGTTAAACATGAGATCGTTGCTATTGCACCCATACTTGGTAGTTCCTTCGATAAAAAGCATGATTGCAATGATTTTACTATAAATTCTCTTGATGTCAATTCTGCTAATAATATGCAAAACCCTAAGCTTGAGGATGCTAGTTTTGCTATGTCTACTACTTGTTGCAATGATCATGATTGGGGTGATTCTTCTTATAATCTTGAATATTTATTTAAGCCCCATGATGAATATGAGATTGATAATAATGTTTGCAATAATATTAAAAGTGGGTTTGCAAGAGTGTCAACTTTAGATCCCACATATTTGGAAAATGTTCAATCTTATGAATTTTTTGATAAAAGTGGGTTTGGAGAGGTCATGATTTTAGTTAATGATAATCCCACTATTTTGGAAGAGTGTCAACTTCGCATACATGTGGATCGTGTTGAGAATATGTTATGTGATAGCTATTTTGTTGAATTTGCCTATGATCCTACATGTAATTATTATGAGAGAGGAAAATATGGTTGTAGAAATTTGTATCTTACTTAATTACCTCTCGTCATGTTGAGATTGCTATCGTCTCTTTCTTCTTCCTTGCATATGCTATTTTTTGCTTGCTATGATAATTTGTTTGCTTATAAAATTCCTATGCATAGGAAATATGTTAGACTTAGATGTGTTTATCACGTGTTCTATGATGCTCTCTTTGTGCTTCAATTCTTATCTTTCATGTGAGCATCATTGAAATCTTAATGCCTAGCTAGGGGCGTTAAACGATAGCGCTTATCGGGAGGCAACCCAATTTTAGTTTTGTTCTTTATTTTTTGTTCCTGTTTAGTAATAAATAATTCATCTAGCCTCTGTTTAGATGTGGTTTTCTGTTTTAATTAGTGTTTGTGCCAAGTAAATCCTTTAGGATAACCTACGGTGATAGTTAATTTGATCTTGCTGAAAAACAGAAACTTTTGCACGCACGAGATTAGTTTTAATAAATCACAAAAAAGTGATTTTCAGTTGATTCTTTTTAAAGAATATTAATAAACAAATTTTCTAGGACTTCCTATTTTTGTAGAAGTTTTGGGGTTCCATAAGTATTCAAAAGTTACAGATTGCTACAGACTGTTCTGTTTTTGACAGATTCTGTTTTTCATGTGTTGTTTTCTTATTTTGATGAATCTATGGCTAGTATCGGGGGGTATGAACCATAGAGAAGTTAGAATACAGTAGGTTTAACACCAATATAAATAAATAATGATTTTGTTACAGTACCTTAAAGTGGTGGTTTGTTTTATCTCACTAACGGAGCTCATGAGATTTTCTGTTGAGTTTTGTGTTGTGAAGTTTTCAAGTTTTTGGTAAAGATTTGATGGATTATGGAATAATGAGTGGCAAGAGCCTAAGCTTGGGGATGCCCAAGGCACCCCAAGGTAAAATTTAAGGACAACCAAAAGCCTAAGCTTGGGGATGCCCCGGAAGGCATCCCCTCTTTCGTCTTCGTCCATCGGTAACTTTACTTGATGCTATATTTTTATTCACCACATGATATGTGTTTTGCTTGGAGCGTCTTGTATGATTTGAGTCTTTGATTTTTAGTTTACCACAATCATCCTTGCTGTACACACCTTTTGGGAGAGACACACATGAATCAGAATTTATTAGAATACTCTATGTGCTTCACTTATATCTTTTGAGCTAGATAATTTTGCTCTAGTACTTCACTTATATTTTTCTAGAGCACGGCGGTGGTTTTATTTTATAGAAATTATTGATCTCTCATGCTTCACTTATATTATTTTGAGAGTCCTTTAGAACAACATGGTAATTTGGTTTGGTTAAAATTTTAGTCCTAATATGATGAGCATCCAAGATAGGTATAACAAAAACTATCATATAAAGTGCATTGAATACTATGAGAAGTTTGATACTTGATGATTCTTTTGATATATGAGGATGGAAATATTAGGGTCATGCTAGTTGAGTAGTTGTGAATTTGATGAATACTTGTGTTAAAAGTTTGTGATTCCCGTAGCATGCACGTATGGTGAACCGTTATGTGATGAAGTTGGAGCATGATTTATTTATTGATTGTCTTCCTTATGTGTGGAGGTCGGGATCACGCGATGGTTAACTCCTACCAACCCTTACCCTAGGAGCATGCGTGTAGTACTTTGTTTCGATAACTTGTAGATTTTTGCAATAAGTATGTGAGTTCTTCATGACTAATGTTGAGTCCATGGATTATACGCACTCTCACCCTTCCACCATTGCTAGCCTCTCTTGTGCCGCGCAACTTTCACCGGTATCATACACCCACCATATACCTTCCTCAAAATAGCCACCATACCTACCTATTATGGCATTTCTATAGCCATTCCAAGATATATTGCCATGCAACTTTCCACCGTTACCTTTATTATGACACGTTCCACCATTGTCATATTGCTTTGCATGATCATGTAGTTGACATCGTATTTGTGGCAAAGCCACCATTCATAATTCTTTCATACATGTCACTCTTGATTCATTTTCCCGGTACACCGCCAGAGGCATCCACATAGAGTCATATTTTGTTCTAAGTATCGACTTGTAATCTTGAGTTGTAAGTAGATAAAAGTGTGATGATCTTCATTATTAGAGCATTGTCCCATGTGAGGAAAGGATGATGGAAGCAATGATTTCCTCACAAGTTGGGATGAGTCTTGGGACTTTATGAAAAATAAAATAGGCCAAAGAAGCCCAAATAAAAAAGAGAGGCCAAAGAAGCCCACCAAAAAAATGATGAGAGAAAAAGAGAGAAGGGACAATGTTACTATCCTTTTACCACACTTGTGCTTCAAAGTAGCACCATGATCTTCATGATAGAGAGTCTCCTATGTTGTCACCTTCATATGCTAGTAGGAATTTTTCATTATAGAACTTGGCTTGTATATTCCAATGATGGGTTTCCTCAAATTGTCCTAGGTCTTCGTGAGCAAGCAAGTTGGATGCACACCCACTTAGTTTCTTTTGATGAGCTTTCATACACGTATAGCTCTAAGTGCATCCGTTGCATGTCAATCCCTACTCAATCACATTGATATCTATTAATGGGCATCTCCATAGCCCATTGATACACCTAGTTGATGTGAGACTATCTTCTCCTTTTTTGTCTTCTCCACAACCACCAACCTATTCCACCTATAGTGCTATGTTTATGGCTCACGCTCATGTATTGCGTGAAGATTGAAAAAGGTTGAGAATACTAAAGTATGAAACAATTGCTTGGCTAAAACCGGGGTTGTGCATGATTTAAATATTTTATGTGATGAAGAAAGAGCATAGCCAGACTATATGATTTTGTAGGGATAACTTTCTTTGGCCATGTTATTTTGAGAAGACATGATTACTTTGTTAGTATGCTTGAAGTATTATTACTCTTATGTCAATACTAAACTTTTATCTTGAATCTTTTGGATCTGAACATTCATGCCATAATAAAGTACATTGAGAATTATGCTAGGTAGCATTCCACATCAAAAATTCTGTTTTTATCATTTACCTACTCGAGGACGATCAGGAATTAAGCTTGGGGATGCTTGATACGTCTCCAACGTATCTATAATTTTTTATTGTTCCAAGCTATTATATTATATGTTTTGGATGTTTAATGGGCTTTATTATACACTTTTATACTATTTTTGGGACTAACCTATTAACCGGAGGCCTAGTCCAAATTGTTGTTTTTGCCTATTTTAGTGTTTCGCAGAAAAGGAATATCAAACGGAGTTCAAACGGAATGAAACCTTCGGGAGAGTCGTTTTTGGAACAAACGCAATCCAGGAGACTTGGAGTGGATGCCAAGGAAGCAACGAGGCGGCCACGAGGCAGCGAGGCGTGCCTAGGGGGTAGGCGCGCCCCCACCCTCGTGGGCCCCTCGTGGCTCCCTTGACAGACTTCTTTCGCCTATATATACTCATATACCCTGAAAACATCCGAGAGCACCATGAAACCCTATTTCCACCGCCGCAACCTTCTGTACCCGTCAGATCCCATCTTGGGGCCTTTTCCGGCGCTCCGCCGGAGGGGGAATCGATCATAGAGGGCTTCTACATCAACACCATAGCCTCTCCGATGAAGTGTCAGTAGTTTACCTCAGACCTTCGGGTCCATAGTTATTAGCTAGATGGCTTCTTCTCTCTCTTTGGATCTCAATACAAAGTTCTCCTCGATCTTCTTGGAGATCTATTCAATGTAATTCTTTTTGCGGTGTGTTTGTCGAGATCCGATGAATTGTGGGTTTATGATCAAGATTATCTATGAACAATATTTGAATCTCCTCTGAATTCTTTTATGTATGATTTCTTATCTTTGCAAGTCTCTTCGAATTATCAGTTTGGTTTGGCCTATACTAGATTGATCTTTCTTGCAATGGGAGAAGTGCTTAGCTTTGGGTTCAATCTTGCGGTGTCCTTTCCAAGTGACAACAGGGGCAGCAAGGCACGTATTGTATTGTTGCCATCGAGGATAAAAAGATAGGATTTATATCATATTGCTTGAGTTTATCCCTCTACACCATGTCATCTTGCCTAATGCGTAACTCTGTTCTTATGAACTTAATACTCTAGATGCATGCTGGATAGCGGTCGACGTGTGGAGTAATAGTAGTAGATGCAGAATCGTTTCGATCTACTTGTCGCGGACGTGATGCCTATATACATGATCATGCCTAGATATTCTCATAACTATGCACTTTTCTATCAATTACTCGACAGTAATTTGTTCAGCCACTGTAATACTTATGCTATCTTGAGAGAAGCCACTAGTGAAACCTATGGCCCCCGGGTCTATTTTCCATCATATAAGTTTCCGATCTATTTTATTTTGCAATCTTTACTTTCCAATCTATATCATAAAATACCAAGAATATTTATCTCTCTATCAGATCTCACTTTTGCAAGTGGACGTGAAGGGATTGACTACCCCTTTATCGCGTTGGTTGCAAGGTTCTTATTTGTTTGTGCAGGTACAAGGGATTTGAGTGTATCCTCCTACTGGATTGATACCTTGGTTCTCAAAAATTGAGGGAAATACTTACGCTACTTTGCTGCATCACCCTTTCCTCTTCAAGGGAAAACCAACGCATGCTCAAGAGGTAGCCGGGGTCTGAGCAAAGTGTAGAGAGGGTCAAACGGTCAGACAAGAGGGAATCGAAAACCCGGTTGGAGTCGGATCGGTCAGGGAAACGCAGCAACTACGAACGGATGCAAGCGTTATGAAAACATGCAGATACAATGCACATGATGCTATGAGATGAGATGCATGACATGAAAAAAATGCAAAACAAAAGATAAAAACCCAACCACGAAGGAAATAACATAACACATAGCCGGAAATGGCAAGAGTTGGAGTTACAATTATGGAAAGTTACATCCGGGATGTTACAATAGCATAACAAGAGACTATACGTGCATGCTTCGGGAATCACAAACCTTAACACCAATATTCTTACTAACCACAACCATTTACTAGTACCTCCCACATATTCCATCTCTATATCACAAAACCATTGCAAGGAATCAAACATATCATATTTAGTGATCCATAAGTTTCATGACTAACCATGCAATTGACCAATTCATGTTGACTCTCTAAATAGATATAAGTGAAGCACGAGATTTTAATTATTTCTACAAAATACCATGCTCTAACAAATATAAGTTAAGCAAAAGAGCATTCTACAAACAGCGGTTTTTTATGTGAAGAGAAACAAGCAATCCAAACTTCAAATGATATAAGTGAAGCACATGAAGCGTTCTATAAAGCCATACTCAAAAGATATAAGTGAAGTGCAATGAGCATTCTATAAATCAACCATGGAATATCTCATACCAGCATGGTGCATAAAATAAAAGTGAAAACTAAAAGCAAAAGACGCTCCAAGATTTGCACATATCACATGAACGAAACGAAGACGAAAACAACTGATACTTGTTGAAGAAATATGGGATGCCTTCCGGGGCATCCCCAAAGCTTAGACGCTTGAGTCTCCTTGAATATTTACTTGGGGTGCCTTGGGCATCCCCAAGCTTGAGCTCTTGAGTCTCCTACTTCTCCTCACATCGAGACTTCCTCAATCTTTGATCACTTCATCCACACAAAACTCAACAAAAAACTCGGTAAGATCCGTTAGTATAATAAAGCAAATCACTACTCTAAGTACTGTTGAAAACCAATTAATATTTTGTTTTTGCATTGTAGCTACTGTAATATAACTTTTCCATGGCTTATACCACCGATAAAAATCGATAGTTTCATCAAAACAAGCAAAACAATGCATCAAAAACAGAATCTGTCTTAAACAGGACAGTATGTAGCAATATGAACGTCTACCATACTTTTGGTACTCCAACAATTCTGAAAAAATAGAAAAAAATAAAGAATTTTTATAGAAATACTATGCAAAAAGTTTCAGGAACGTTTGACGTTCCAGTAAAAAATGAAAATTCACGCGCTACAGCCAAATGTTCTGTTCCTGCACCGCACATACCAACAAGCAATCTAATCATCCTAAAGGCAAATCTTGACACATTATTTTTATAATACAATGGAATTGTACAAGGGTATAATTATTTTTTTGAGAGCTTTCATGAAAAATTCTACATTGTTTCCATGAGCATGAACACAAGTGTTCAAGGTCGACCCTCACTTCACCAATGCACCACCTTTCAATCGCTTCTCTTTTGTGAAGTTTTAAGTTATCCTCTATATTTTTTGTTTTTAAACTTTATATAAGTACTCGACATAATTAAATGACTCTCTAAAATTTCCGGGTTGTCTCCCTGGCAGCGCTTTCTTTACAGCCATTAAGCTAGGCATAAAGTGCTCAAGTAATGAATGCACCCGAATCCCAAGGTATATCAAAGCCAATTTAAATTACCAATGATTTGGCATTTAGTAGTGAGCACAAAGAAACATATATCATGCAATGACAAAGTCTAACCCTCTTCCTATGCATCGACATGTCATACAAGAACAATTCATGCACATCAATTAAAGGCCAATACATAGCATAAGTAGTTTCTTGCAATTTTATCGTGTTGGAAACATAAAGAGGTGGGGATCTAGTTCCTCTCTCATGATAATTGCAAGTAGGAGCAGCAAGCAGATGCATATCAAATTCATTAAAATTATCATGTGCAACGGTAAAAGGCAACCCATCAATATAATCCTTAATAAGAACAAACTTCTCCGATATAGTGTAGTTTGGAGAATTCAAAAAGATAATAGGACTATCATGTGTGGATGCAATAGCAACAATTTCATGTTTAACATAAGGAACAATAGCAAGTTCATCTCCAATAGCAAAATTCATATTGGCATCTTGGCCACAAGCATAGCAAGCATCATCAAAAAGGGATATTTCAAACGAATCAACGGGATCATAGCAATTATCATAGCATTCATCCTTCGGTAAGAACGAACGGATGTTAAACAATATATGATTTGAAGAGTTACTCTCATTAGAAGGTGGGCACGGGTGATCAATCTGCTCTTCCTCCTGTTGTTCTTCGCTCTTCGCATCATCTTTTTCATCTAATGAGCTCATAGTTTCATCAATTCCTTTTTCCATAGACTCCTACAAAATATTAGTCTCTTCTTGGACAGCGGAGAGTTTCTCAATAAACGCATCAATATCGGAATTTTATTTATAATTATCATAGCAATATTTAAGGATAGCAAAATTTCCAGGTCTATAAACTGAATCATCAAAATCTTCAAACTTTTCAAACAAAAATTCAATTTCATAAGCACCTTTAAAAGCAACAAATTCTTCTATTCGTTCCACATCATAGTAATTATATATACCATTAGCATAAGAAGCCAAGGTTTTATTATCATTAAATTTGCATGAAAAGGGAAGATGTGGAGTGTTCATCCTAGAGCAATAAGTATAATCACATCTCAAGCATAGCTCCCAAGCATACCAATGCAACATATGAATTTGATCCATAAAAATTTCCCTTTATGAGTCAAGCGATATTCCCTAAAGTATTCACATTGATCCAGTGTTACTCCCATTATATAGTTGAATGGGGTTTTCTCAGGATTATCAAAGTAGTGCATAATATCTTCCACACAACAAGCATCGAGGGTTTTAGGAGGTTCCCCATCTCCATGAGTAGCAAGTACAACTAATTTTTTGGTGTTTCGTGTTCCATATCCATAACTAAAGATAGAGAACAACTTAGAACAGGAAATAAGAACTACTTGGTGATAAAGCAAACAAGAACACATGAGAATATTCACCCCACACTATTGCTCCACGGCAACAGCGCCAGAAAAAGGTCTTCATAACCCACAGGTATAGGGGATCATTTGTAGCCTTCTTCGGTAAATAAGAGTGTTGAACCCAACGAGGAGCTAAAGGTAGAACAAATATTCCCTCAAGTTCAATCGACCACCGATACAACTCTACGCACACTTAACGTTTGCTTTACCTAAAACAAGTATGAAACTATTTTGCAAGAATAAAACTATGACTACTTTGCAAGAATAAAACTACGAATAAATTGCAAGGTAATAAAAGTGGATAGCTTTTGTCAACGAGAAAGTCATTTGTCCCTAGGCAATCGATAACAAGTACCGGTAATCATTCTTGTAATTTTATGTGAGGGAGAGGCATGAGCTAACATACTTTCTCTACTTGGATCATATGCACTTATGATTGGACCCCTAGAAAGCATCCGCAACTACTAAAGATCATTAAGGTCATGAAACCCAACCATAGCATTAAGTATCAAGTCATATTTATCCCATACGCAACAACCCACCTACTCGGGTTTAAGCTTCTGTCACTCTCGCAACCCACCATAAGCGAATCATGAATGTATTGCAACACCCTATAGCGGGGGGCCCTCACGTTTGTGCGAGATGGAGGGCACCGTAGGACAGCACCATAAATAAAATATACAGTCATACCAACCAAGATCACGATTAACCCACAAGACAAAACGGATCTACTCAAACATCATAGGATAGCCAAATATCATTGGGAAATAATATATGGAGTTAAGCACCATGTTTAAGTAGAGATTACAGTGGGGAGAAGGGGTGTTACACCGCTGCATAGAGGGGGAGAAAGTTGGTGTTGACGGTAGCAAGATTGTTGATGTAGATCGTCGTCTCGATCCTTGCCCGGCGGTGTTCCGGTGCCATCGGGAGAGGGGGGGAGAGAGCCCCCCTCCTTATTCTTCCTTGGCCTCCCCCTAGATTGGAGGAGGGTTTCCCCTCTGGTCCATGGCCTCCATGGAGGCGGAGGGGCAGGAGCCCCTCCGAGATTGGATCTCCCTCTCTGTTCTCTTTTGTTTCGCGTTCCCCAGATCTGGCCCTTCACGGTTTCTTAAATTCCCAGAGATCCGTAACTCCGACTATGCTGAAATTTTTACATGATTTTTTTCATAAATTATCTTTCTTGCGCCAGAAGAAGGGCCCCAACTGACCTTCGAGGTGGGCATAAGACACCTGGGCACGCCTGGGCCCCCAGGCGTGCCCTGGTGGGTTGTGGGCACTGTGGGCCCCCGTTTGCGTTGATTCCACCTCCCAAAAATCACATAAATTCCAAAATAACTCTCCGTAAATTTTTATTGCATGTGGACGTTGTTTGATATGGATTTTCTGCGAAACAAAAAACATGCAACAAACAGGAACTGGCATTGGGCAATGGATCAATAGGTTAGTCCAATAAATCATATAAAAAGTTGCCAAAAATATGTGAAAGTTGTATAATATTGGCATGAGACAATCAAAAATTATAGATATGACGGAGACGTATCAGGAGGCAGGCAAGTTTTAGCCTTCAGGCTTCAGAGAGGCGGCTTCGGCTGATGGGCATGGTGGTGCCCTTGCGAAGGGGGGGGCGTCATGCCGGTGCTGGTGGGCCGTCTTGGCCATGAGAGCGGCGAGGTGTGGCTCACACGGAGGCACCTATGGTGCGGGTGTGTGCGTCCGGGCTTCATTTGGGCGTCGTCTTCTTCATATTTGGCTACCTCTACCCGGACCCCCTCCCCCGAGATTTCTATGTCGCTCTGTGACGCACTGCCCACCTCTGGGCCTGCCCCTCATCTACGCGCGCCCGGACCCCAGTCGGAGCTTTTCGTGCCGCTGCGTCTGACATAATTCCAGGAAGTTCTCGTCCAGTCACGAGAACATGGGTTGGTAGGATGATGTCAGAGAGTATTGTTGATTGATACGTCCATTTTTCATCATATTTTCTTACAGTTATTTATAATGTTTTTATCCATAATAATGCTTTTTGGAGTAAATCTAATGCCTTTTATCTCATAATTTGCAAGGTACACACCAAGAGGAGAATTCTGGCAACTGGAAATCTGGACCTGAAAAACATTCTGCACAACTCCAAACAAGCTGAGCCTTCACAGAGAATTTTTATGGAATATTTAAGAAATATTGGAGCAAATAACTACCAGAGGGGGCCCACCAGGTGGGCACAACCCACCTGGGCGCGCCAGGGAGCCCAGGCGCGCCCTGGTGGGTTGTGCCCTCCTCGGCCCTCCTCTGGTGCCCATCTTCTGGTATATAAGTCATTTTGACCTATAAAAAATAAGGGAAAGACATTCGGGATGAAGCGCCGCCGTCTCGAGGCAGAACTTGGGCAGGAGCACTTTTGCCCTCCGGCGGAGCAATTCTGCCGAGGGAATTTCCCTCCCAGAGAGGAAATCATCGTCATCATCATCACCAACAACTCTTCCATCTTGGGGAGGGCAATCTCCATCAACATCTTCACCAGCACCATCTCATCTCAAACCCTAGTTCATCTCTTGTATTCAATCTTGTTAACGAAACTATAGATTGGTGCTAGGGGATGACTAGTAGTGTTGATTACATCTTGTAGTTGATTACTATATGGTTTATTTGGTGGAAGATTATATGTTCAGATCCATTATGATATTTAATACCCCTCTGATCATGAGCATGTTGATTATTTGTGAGTAGTTACTTTTGTTCTTGAGGTCACGGGAGAAATCATGTTGCAGGTAATCATGTGAATTTGGTATGTGTTCGATATTTTGATAGTATGTATGTTGTGATTCCCTTAGTGGTGTCATGTGAATGTCGACTACATGACACTTCACCATACTTGGGCCTAAGGGAATGCATTGTGGAGTAGTAAATAGATGGTGGGTTGCGAGAGTGACAGAAACTTAAACCCCCGTTTATGCACTATTCCGTAAGGGACCGATTGGATCCTAGAGTTTAGTGCTATGGTTAGAATTTATTCTTAATACTTTTCTCGTAGTTGTGGATGCTTGTGGGAGGGTTAATCATAAGTAGGAGGTTTGTTCAAGTAAGAATAGCACCTAAGCACCGGTCCACCCACATATCAAATTATCAAAGTAGCGAACACAAATCAAACCAACATGACGAAAGCAACTAGATGAAATTCCCGTGTACCCTCAAGAACGCTTTGTTTGTTATAAGAGACCATTTTGGACTGTCCTTTGTCTAAAAAGGATTGGGCTAACTTGCTGCATACTTATTGTTACTATCGTTACTGGCTCGTTACAAATTATCTTGCTATCAAACTACTCGCTACTTATAGTTTCAGCACTTGCAGACATTACCTCACTAAAAACTACTTGTCATTTCCTTCTGCTCCTCGTTGGGTTCGACAGTCTTACTTATCAAAAAGAGCTAAAATTGATCCCCTGTACTTGTGGGTTATCAAGGCTATTTTCTGGCGCCGTTGCCGGGGAGTGAAGCGCCTTTGGTAAGTGGAATTCGGTAAGGAAACATTTACATAGTGTGCTGAAATTTATTGTCCCTTGTTACTATGGAAAACAATCCTTTGAGGGGTTTGTTTGGGGTATCTTCACCTCATACGGAATCACAATTAGTTACCCCTCAACCTACTGCACCTACTGAAAATATTTAATATGAAATCCTTTCGGGTATGATAGAACAACTGCTAGCTAATCCTTATGCAGGAAATGGAACTGAACATCCTGATATGCACCTGATACATGTGGAAAAAAATTTGTGGATTGTTTAAGCTTGCAGGTTTACCCAGGGATGAAGTGATGAAAAAGGTTTTCCCTTTATCTTTGAAGGGAAAGCATTGGCATAGTATAGGCTATGCAATGATATTGGATCATGGAATTGGAATCATTTGAAATTGGAGTTCCATCAAAAAAATTATCCTATGCATCTAGTTCATCGTGATCGGAATTATATATATAATTTTTGCCCTCGTGAAGGAGAAAGTATCTCTCTAGCTTGGGGGAGGCTTAAGTCGGTGTTATATTCATGCCCCGGTCATGAGCTCTCAAGAGAAATTATTATTCAGAATTTTTATGCTCGACTTTCTCGTAATGATCAAACCATGCTGGATACTTCTTGTGCTGGTTCTTTTATGAAGAAAACTATTGAATTCTGGTGGGATCTTTTGGAAAGAATTAAACGCAACTCTGAAGATTGGGAACTTGAAGAGGGTAAAGAGTCGGGTATAAAGCTTAAGTATGATTGTGTTTAATCTTTTATGGATACTGATGTTTTTCAAAAGTTTAGTACTAAATATGGACTTGACTCTGAGATAGTAGCCTCCTTTTGTGAATCATTTGCTACTCATGTTGAACTTCCTAAAGAAAAGTGGGTTAAATATCACCCACCTATTAAAGATGAAATTAAAGAACTAGTATCAGTCAAAGAAGAAACTATACTTTATAATGTTGATCCAGTTGTTCCTTCTGCTTATATTGAGAAACCACCTTTCCCTGTTAGGATAAAAGAACATGCTAAAGTTTCAACGGTGGCTAACAAAAGCTATGTTAGAACACCTAAACCTGATGAACAAATTAAAGTAGAACCTAGCATTGCTATGGTTAAAGATCTCTTGGAAGAAGATATGGATGGGCATGTTATTTACTTCTATGAAGAAGCTGCTAGAATTGCTAAACCTGATGGAAAAGATAAACATAGACCTCTTGTTGGCATGCCTGTTATTTCAGTTAAAATAGGAGATCACTGTTATCATGGTTTATGGAAAATTAAATAAAGCTACTAGAAAAGACCATTACCCTCTACCTTTTATTGATCAAATGTTAGAAAGACTATCTAAGCACACACATTTTTGCTTCCTTGATGGATACTCTGGCTTTTCACAAATTCCTGTTTTATAATCTGATCAAGAAAAGACCACTTTTACTTGTCCTTTTGGAACATTTGCTTATAGACGTATGCCTTTCGGTTTATGTAATGCACCTGCTACTTTTTAAAGATGTATGACTGCTATAGTCTCTGACTTTTGTGAAAAGATTGTTGAGGTTTTCATGGATGACTTTTCTGTTTATGGGAAGTCCTTTGATGGTTGTTTAAGCAATCTTGAGCGAGTTTTGCAGAGATGTGAACAAACAAATCTTGTCTTGAATTGGGAGAAGTGCCACTTTATGGTTAACGAGGGCATTGTCTTGGTTCATAAATTTTTTGAAAGAGGTATTGAAGTGGACCAAGCTAAGGTTGATGCAATTGAGAAAATGCCATGTCCTAAGAACATCAAAGGTATTTGTAGTTTCCTAGGTTATGCTGGTTTCTATAGGAGATTTATTAAAGACTTCTCTAAAATTTCTAGGCCTCTCACTAGTCTTTTGCAAAAGGATATTCCTTTTGTTTTTCATGATGATTGTTTAGAAGCCTTTGAAACACTCAAGAAAGCCTTAATTTCTGCACCTATTGTTCAACCACCTTATTGGAACTTGCCTTTTGAAATTAGGGGTGATGCTAGTGATTATGTTGTTGGTGCTGTTCTAGGACAAAGAGTTGATAAGAAATTGAATGTTATTCATTATGCTAGTAAAACTCTAGACAGTGCTCAAAGAAATTATGCTACTACTGAAAAAGAATTTTTAGCAGTGGTGTTTGCTTGTGATAAATTTAGACCTTATATTGTTGATTCCAAAGTAACTGTTCACACAGACCATGCTGCTATTAAATAACTTATGGAAAAGAAATATGCTAAACCTAGACTTATTCGTTGGGTTCTCTTGTTACAAGAATTTGATTTACATATTATTGATAGAAAAGGAGCTGAGAACCCCGTAGCAGATAACTTGTCTAGGCTTGAAAATGTGCTTGATGACCCACTACCTATTGATGATAGTTTTCCTGATAAGCAGTTAGCTGCAATAAATGTTGCTAATAGTACTCCTTGGTATGCTGATTATGCTAATTACATTGTTGCCAAATATTTACCTCCTAGCTTTACATATCAACAAAAGAAAATATTCTTCTATGATTTAAGACATTACTTTTGGGATGACCCACATCTTTATAAAGAAGGAGTAGATGGTATTATTAGATGTTGTGTACCTGAGCATGAACAGGGACAAATCCTACGGAAATGTCACTCCGAAGCTTATGGAGGGCATCATGCTGGAGATAGAACTGCTCACAAGGTATTGCAATCTAGATTTTATTGGCCTACTCTCTTCAAGGATGCTCGTAAGTTTGTCTCATCTTGTGATGAATGCCAAAGAATAGGTAATATTGGTAAGCATCAAGAAATGTATATGAATTATTCACTTGCTGTTGAACCATTTGATGTTTGGGGATTTGATTACATGGGACCTTTTCCTTCCTCTAATGGGTATACACATATTTTGGTTGCTGTTGATTATGCTACTAAATGGGTAGAAGCTATTCCAACTAGTAGTGCTCATCACGACACCTCTATTAAAATGCTTAAGGAAGTTATTCTCCCAAGGGTTGGAGTCCCTATATATTTAATAGCTGATGGTGGTTCACACTTTATTCATGGTGCTTTTCGTAAAATGCTTGCCAAATATGATGTTAACCATAGAATTGCATCACCTTATCATCCTCAGTCTAGTGGTCAAGTTGAACTTAGCAATAGAGAAATAAAATTGATTTTGCAAAAGACTGTCAATAGGTCCAGGAAGAATTGGTCTAAGAAATAAGATGATGCACTTTGGGCTTATAGAACAGCATATAAAAATCCTATGGGTATGCCTCCTTATAAAATGTTTATGGAAAAGCTTGTCATTTGCCTCTTGAGTTAGAACATAAAGCATACTAAGCAGTTAAAGAACTCAACTATGATTTCAAACTTGCCGGTGAAAAGAGGTTATTTAATATTACCTCTTTAGATGAATGGGGAACCCAGGCTTATGAAAATGCAAAATTATTCAAACAGAAAGTTAAAAGATGGCATGACCAAAAAAATCCAAAAGCGGGGGTTCAAAGTCGGAGAGTATGTTCTTTTGTACAACTCTCGTTTCAGATTTTTTGCAGGAAAGCTCCTCTCGAAATGGGAAGGCCCATATGTCATCGAGGAGGTTTACCGGTCTGGAGCCATCAAAATAAATAATTTCGAAGGCACTAACCCGAAGGTTGTCAACGGGCAACGAATAAAGCATTATATCTCAGGTACGCCTATCACTGTTGAAAGTAATATTATCCAAACTTTGACACCGGAAGAACACATAAAAGAGTCCTTCCGGAACACCCCAGAATCGTCAAAATAAGGAGGTATGTGATACGGTAAGTAAACGGTCTCCGAAAAATCCGCAAAAATATTTCTTGTTAGTTTTGGAATATTTTAGAATTTTGAAAATAAAGAAACTCCCAGGAAATGTCCCCTGGTGGGCGTAAGACACCAGGGCGCGCCAGGCATGCCTGGCGCGCCTAGGTGGGTTGTGCCCACATGGTGCACCTTCCGGACTCTCTTCTTCTTCTGTATACTTGTCCTGCAAGATAAAAATTCTATATATACTTCCTGAATCTGCTAACCATCGTATCATGAAGAAATCCTCTGTTCTCTTTTCTTGCTGTTCCTGGTCAAATTTATCAAGCCAGGCATCACATCTTCCTGCTCCTCCAACAACATGGAAGAAGATGCTTGGCTGATGAAGATCGAGACAAAGAGGGAGGAGCTTACGGACGATGTCAAGGGAGGCAGGGGCAAGGAAGCTACCGTAAATCCATCCCCGGTGACAGCACAAGCACTGCTGGCCGAGGAGGAGGAAGAAGCTTCTTCACCACCAAAGGAGAACTGAGTATCAGGTATGGGCACTCCCCTTGGCTTCCGCCAAGCTTGGGGGAGGTGCCCCGGTATCGTATCATCCCACTATCATTTTGCTTTTACTTATCTTAGTTCGATCTTTTTGCTTTAGATGAAATAAAGTTAGTTCAATCCTTTCTTATTTGAGAGTCTTCTTAGTGATCTGTCCTCGTAATCATGTGCAAGTTATATAATAAAGTTAGTCTGAGTTTTTCTTCCTTTACTTTCATGTTGCAAATAAAGAAAATAAATAAGAAAGGAAGAAAAAATAAATAAATAAAAGAAAGGAAATAAATCAATAAGATCATATAATAATCCTATGGTAGGTGATAGCACCACATAAGGAAAAGTATAAGTAGGAAATTTTATTAGAGATTGACAAACAGAGCATTAGTCAATGATGCAACTCATGAAGAACTAATAAGGGAAGAGAAGATTCACATATAAATATACTATCTTTCGTGGAATTGTCATGTCAGATGTCCTCGTGAAAGGACTTAGTTGTGGAGCCATCGCAACTAGGAAGCTTGAAGGGGTTAATCGAGACAAAGGACACGAGAGGTTTATACTAGTTCGGCCCCTTACGGTGAAGGTAAGGCCTACGTCTAGTTGGGTTGGTATTAATGTTTTTGATGACCAGGGAGCGAGATATGCTATGCCCAGCTCTCGATGAGTTGTTTCTTGCCCTAAGCCGCCAGCAGGTCGTCCCCTTATATACACGGGTTGACGCCCTGTGGCTTACAGAGTCCCGGCCGGCTTATAAACAGTGTCCGGCTCGGTGACTAGTTAAATCTACCTTATGATACAAGTCATGCCATTATGGCGGTTTACTACAACGGGCCTTAAGTCACCTGCAGGCCTTAAGCCCCTTAATTGAACTGCCATCTTCATGCTTGGTCTTGGGCTTCTCTCTGGTGAATCCTCTTTGCATAACCCGGCCCCTCCTGGGCAGCTTACACAAATAGTTATATCCTCAACATTAGGCCCCAGATTGATTTGAACCTGTTCATGTCAATCTTAAAATACCTTAAAAAATAAATCTTCAGTCTTCTGACTGTGCCAAAGGTTTTCTTTAACCCACCATGACGTCATCTCTTGGATCCGTGTTAACCCGCCGTGATGTCATCTCTTCTTAAATTCTTTTTCTATTCCACCGTATCCTCCAACGGATCTATGCTTTTATTGACTATTTTGAAAACCGAGGCGTCGGGGCCGCTGGATAATAACACTTATCTCCTCGTTTCCCGCGCCGTCTCAGTTATCCTCTACTTATAAATAGGCGCAACGTAGGTCTTCCCATTCTCCTCATTCCAGTCGTCTTCTTCCTCTCGCTGCTTCTCTGCTACTCGAGCTCCGCCGCCGCCGCCGCAGATCTCCTTGTCTTCACCAACTCAGGCCGCTGCATCAACCTGGTTGGACCAGAGAAACGCGACACCCTTCCGCGGAAACCTTGCATCGGTAAGTCTTCCCTTTCCTGCTCCTTAGATCTACATTAAGGCCTTCGAGTTCTTCGAGTTCTTCGCTGTTCAGTAGCTTTCTTTCATAGATTTCATTATCCTCGCTCTTCTTGATCTTGAAGATGACAAAAACTGATGCGATAGATGTTTTGCACCTACTTTGAAATGCAAATGAACCCCTTTCTGTCGCATAGAGGCCCCATTCGAGCCCTTGAGCTTCATCCGCTCCAGTCTTAGGTCTAGAAATTTTCCTTTTCAAAATAGTTGTTTGATCCAAAATAACAGTGGTAGATTATGAAACCTGTTTGTATAACCCGGAAAACTACTCTTGTCGAATATACTTAAACACAGCTGTCCATGTAGCCAGCTTAAATAAATGGCATTGATCTGTAAGCCTTGCTTGCTTCTCATGACCTTAAGAAGTTCGAACTGCTTTTGACACATGTAGCGACTTAAATACCGTTGCATAGTTATTCTTATATCATTAGGCCCCTTCTTAAGCCGCCACCTTGAATAATTAAGATATTTTCTCCCGGGTTAAAATTGAACCAAAACTTCTTATTTTGTCGTAGGCCAACTGTTGTTATGGCACCCAAGGCAACCAAGGCCCCTGTGACCTGCAATTGGGTCCCATCCCTAGTCACTAAGAGTAAACTGTCTGAATTTGTAAAGTCTGGCCATCTGCCAAAAAAGGAGGTTATGTCTTATCGTGCCCCTGACCCCTCTGAAGAGAGGCCTCAACCCAAAGAAGGGGAGGTGATAATTTTTACGGATCATATGAACCGGGGATTTGCCCCTCCCAGCTCAAAATTCTTCAGGGAGATTTTGAATTGTTTTGATCTTAGACCTCAAGACATTGGACCCAATTCCGTGTCAAATATTTGCAATTTCCAAGTCTTCTACGAGGTGTACCTGGGAGAGGAACCAAGTCTGCTTTTGTTCAAAGAGCTTTTCTACCTGAACCGGCAGAATGAACGTGCCAACGGGCCTAGTCTTGAGCTTGGCGGCATCTCAATTCAACGGCGAAGGGATTGCCTTTTTCCTTACGCTGAATTGCCGAGTCATCCAAAAGATTGGAATCAGACTTGGTTCTATTGTCAGGACACTTCACCGGCTGATGAGAGCCCTCTGCCCGGCTTCCGCGCCTTGCGCCTTGAGTCCAACCACCCGCTGGCGGATAAATTGACTGTTGTTGAGCGTCTGCCTCTCAATCCCACCATCAAGAAGATCAAAGCTCTCTTAGGAAACGGGTTAAACTGCATCGATCTGGTCCGAGTCTGGGTCACTTGGCGAGTACTTCCATTAAGCCGCCGTTCCGGCTTAATGTGTACTTACACAGGCGAGAAGGATGATCCACTGCGCCATAGTCCTGACGACTTACCAGATGATGTGGTAGATGCTACAACCCAGTCACTACTGAAGGAGGGCACTGTAACTAGTAATGCCTTCGGCTTACTTCCCTTCTGCAAGAAGAATCCGGCCCCTGCAGTGAGTTATCAATCTTAATAAATACTCTTTATCATGTTATACCTTATTTGTACTCATAATTCCTTATCTTTTCCACAGGCCGATGACAACTTCTGGAAGGTCAAGTATGACCATGAGGCTGCCAAACAAGCCAGGACAGCCAAGAAAACCGAAAGGAAAGCCGCCAAGACGGGAACCTCAAAGAAGAAGAAACCCAGCGCCTCCGACTTATTCAAATTGGATGATACTTCTTCGGATGATGAAGAGGTAATCCTTTAACTTTCTTAACTCCCTTGTCATTATTTTACTGCCATTCTATCCTTACAGGAGGATACAGGGAACAGTCAAGCAGTTGAAGAAGAGGTAACTATAATCTCCTCCGACTCATAGCCTTTGCCAAAGCAAAAAATCCGAAGGGTGACCCGGAAAGTAAGATTTTCACATCCTCTAGCTTATCAAGATCCTCAATTTCTTTTGAAGCAACAACAGCTTGAAAACCGGAGGCAGACTCGGGCCAATCAAGACGCAGAACTCTCCTCCGGCTTACCCGAGGTGACTAGGAAGCGTCGGACCGAGGTTATCTCCGATTTACGTTCTGTTTTCCCTTTGGTGGGTTTAATTCGCCAACCTCTCAATTCATCTAACTCTAATTATCAGGATACATCTCCTTCCTCTGACGAGTCTATGCAATCAAACATGCCGGCTTTCAAAACGGCCCCCGGGTAATGTAACCTTATTTACTTAGGCTTTACCTTACTTATGCTTTAGTATGCATCCTTCTACCTTTATTGACAGCCTACAAGTGAAGCCTAGCAAGAGGGCAAGGAAGAATAAGTCGTCCCAAGACCCGGTTGTCACTGAACTGGCACTTGACATGTCCGCTCTTGAAAGCTCCACCCATCAGCCGCCGCCTGAACCGGCTTCTGATATTCCGGTGTCAACCTCTGACCCGCCTGCCGAAGATGCTATCCACAACTCTGATAACCCGGAAGCTCCTAGCCCGGCCAAGACGACTGACCCGGAAGTTGAATTTCTGAAAAGTCAATTTGTTGAACCGGGGCGGCCTACTGTTCTTGCCAAATGCACTGCCAAGGAAGAACTTGCCGAACGCCAAAAAGCCAAGCAGGACATCACTGACTATACTCACCTAAGCATTGGTGATATAGTCTCGGGCTATCTGAACCAAGTGCATAATAGTCGTGACCTGGAAATTGACATGGTGAAACAAATACAGGACAAATCTGAGGTATAACTTATGCTATTTTCCTGAATCTTACTTATTGTACCAGCCCCCAAGTCTATTGCTTGTGAATGAATATGCTGTAGACTTAGAAATCTGCTTTACTGTTAGTTTGTCCGGTTTCAATTGAATATATTTAACCCGGTTATAGCATGATAGTTTGGAACTTGCGATACACATTAGCCCCCAAGTGTCAAGTATCTTTACTTGTAAAGTGCTTGAGACTTAATGCGCATGATTCGGCAGGGTTTAGAAATTCTTAAGCATACATTAGCCCCCAAGTGCCAAGTATCTTTACGTGTAAAAATATTTGGGACTTTAAATGTTACCTTACCATGATCCTTACCATAAATTGGTATCAATGCAGGTCACCATAAGTCAATTTGAGTCGGAACTTGTTGTCCTGAAGAGCCGGCTGGAAACCCAAGAACTTGAAACTCGGAAGGCCAACTCCAAATTTGAATTCAGTGTCTCTGAAAATGAGAAGTTGAAGAAAAATTTTGAGTCAGAAAAGAAAGGTTGGGCTGATGAGAAGGCTTCACTGGTGACCCGGGCCGAGACGGCAGAAGCATCTCTTGCAGAGGCAACAACCGAGTTGTCCGACTTAAAACGGTAGATATCTCAAATGGTCTCAGCCATCTTCGGTAAGTTACTGTGCGAAACCTCAAATATTGTAATCTTCCAATGACTATTGTAATAATTACCTCCGGCTCACTGTTATGCTTGTGCACACACAGGCCCCAGGAGTACCAACCTCAAGCAAAACATGTTGATCAAGCTTAAGGCGGTTTACACCTTAGTGGAACAGCTATACTCCGGGTCACAACGTGCCTTGGCCGTTGTAGCCTTATCAAACACCACTCCCCACCTTCTGCAAGACGTGTTGAAACATCTCGCCATGCTACCTCAGCGAATTCAGGATTTAAGGCGGGCATCTTCAAGAGCCGGGGCTGTGGCCGCATTGAGTCGGGCAAATGCATGGATGCCAGAGCTTGACCTGGCTGACCTCGCTCTTGGATATCCGAGCCTGAAGGAGGACGGTACTGTATTTGATGATCATGATTTCACCGCCTGTGTCAAAGTCGTATGTCCCTTGGCTACCCTTATTGGGAATGATACCGATCTTACCAAGTATTCGCCAGGCTATGATAGCGAGAACCAGAGAATTCCAAACATTCCATATGATCAAGTCAGCCTGATCCCTCCAACGCGTAAGCATACTTTTGCCCCTGAAGTGGACCCAGCCGGTTTAATAGATGATGAGGCTGAGTTTGAGGCCTTGAGTGGCATTGACTGGGCCTCGTCAACCTTCCAGGACAAAGCAACTGACGGAGAGGCAGAGAAGGATAATCCGCAGTCTTCAAGCCCACCGAAGGAATGAACCGCCAGGCGCTTTATAACTTTGCAAAAAAAACAATGCTTCATTTATTCAGACTCGGGGAGTCTTGTAATAGGGTAGAAAAAACCTCTCAAATGTTTGTCATGCCTTGGCGCATGTTTATGGCGCTTAATAGTCTCGTTAGCCGCCATTGTTATATATTTCCAGCTTATGTTGATCGTTTGTTTCCTTGATGTTAAATTTGCTTTTCCTTATCCTGCACATAAAACAAACAAAATTTCCTTGGCGGTTTATCGCGTCGGGGGTTACATAAGGTTTGGATAACCCGGAACATGACCCCAAGACATCATATACAGGCCGGCTTATGATTATATTTGTTAAATATAATAGCGTACATGCGATCCTTTTAATAATCTTCCCTGCTTATATGATGTTCACCAGGGACTTAAGAACCTGGGGTAATCAATATTAAACCGGAAGAAAAAACCATCTCATAATATTTTCAAGAAGGTCTCAAGATAGTCAAAATAATTCATCCTTTTGTTAGATGGTACGCAACATTTACAGGCTTCTGATTCGATTACGATCAGTAAACCGTTCCAAAGGGGTTAAGCTAAGATTCGGATACGATCATATAGCCCCCAGTGGCTTTGGCGATGCCGATCAAGTGGGTATCGACAGTTATGTTCTCTTTGGTTCGAATACGACCTATGTTTGAACAGGAAGCCCCCGAGTGACCATAAGAGTTGTTTAATGACGCTGATTGGAATACGATCCACGTCAGACCCAAAGGGGTTAAGCTATGATTCAAATATGATCAAGAAGCCCCCAAGTGGGTTTGGCAATATGCCGATCAAGTGGGTATCGACAGCTATGTTCTCTTTGGTTCGAATACGATGTATGTTTGAACAGGAAGCCCCCAAGTGACCATGGCTAGATTCAGATATGATCATAAGCCAGGCCAAAGGGAAAGCCGGATTCAAATGTGATCCGCTCCCTGTTGGTTGTTTCCACCACCTGATAAAGAAGACACATAAACCTTTGAGGGTAAAAAGGACAGAGGTCCTGCTTTATTTCTTTATATAGCATATACATTGTCAAAAAATATATACATCATGAGAGCCAGTGGCTTAAGTATAGTAAGGCTGGAGATGAGCAATATTCCACGGCCGGCGGGTCTCCTCCTCCGACTTACGTGAGTCTTTGTGCTCTCGAACATCAATGAGGTAGTATGATCCGTTGTGCAAATTCTTATTGACCACAAAGGGTCCTTCCCAAGGTGGGGATAGCTTGTGCATGTCATATTGATCCTGGATGAGCCGGAGCACCAAATCACCTTCCTGAAAGGTTCTGCTCCTAACCCGGCGGCTGTGATAGCGGCGCAGGTCTTGTTGATAAATCGCTGAGCGGGCTATTGCCAAGTCTCGCTCCTCATCCAACAAATCAAGTGCATCCTGATGAGCTTTTTCGTTGTCAGCCTCAACATAAGCCGCCACGCGGGGTGAATCGTGCCGGATGTCACTTGGCAGGACCGCCTCTACACCATACACCATAAAGAAAGGTGTGTAGCCTGTAGATCTGTTAGGCGTAGTGTTGATGCTCCATAACACAGAAGGTAACTCCTCCACCAAACAACCCGGAGTCCGCTGTAAGGGGACTAAGAGCCGGTGCTTGATGCCCTTTGGGATCTCTTGATTAGCTCTTTCTGCTTGACCATTGGATTGAGGATGAGCAACAACCAAAACATCAAGCCAGATATGTTCTCGTTGAGAGAACTCTTCCATGGCACCCTTGGAGAGATTAGTGCCATTATCAGTTATAATGCTGTGTGGGAAACCAAAATGAAAGATCACCTTTTTCATGAATTGAACTGCCGTGGCTGCATCACACTTGCTGACTGACTCTGCCTCAACCCACTTTGTAAACTTATCCACTGCCACCAGGAGATGTGTCTTTTTATCCTTAGACCTCTTGAAGGGTCCAACCATGTCAAGCCCCCAGACTGCAAACGGCCAAGTGATTGGGATCGTCCGCAACTCTTGAGCCGGCACATGAGCTCGTCGTGAGAACTTTTGACAACCATCACATTTACTGACCAGATCCTCCGCATCAGCATGAGCCGTCAGCCAGTAGAAACCATGATGGAAAGCTTTAGCTACCAGAGATTTTGACCCGGCATGATGGCCACAATCCCCTTCATGGATCTCACGAAGTATTTCTTGTCCTTCTGCAGGTGACACACAGCGTTGAAACGTCCCAGTGACACTTACGTGATGTAACTTGCCATTAACAATCGTCATAGATTTGGAGCGCCTGACGATTTGTCTTGCCAAGGTCTCATCCTCAGGTAACTCACCCCGGGTCATATAAGCCAAATATGGCACTGTCCAATCCGGGATAATGTGAAGAGCTGCCACCAGCTATGCCTCCGGGTCTGGCACTGCTAGTTCTTCCTCGGTAGGCACCTTTACGGAGGGGTTATGTAAAATATCGAGAAAGGTGTTAGGTGGCACCGGCTTACGCTGAGATCCCAACCGGCTTAAAGCATCAGCCACCTCATTCTTCCTTCGATCAATGTGCTCCACTTGATAACCCTTGAAATTACCAGCCACAACATCTACTTCACGACGGTAAGCCGCCATAAGGGGATCCTTAGAATCCCACTTGCCTGACACCTACTGAGCCACGAGATCTCAGTCGCCCAAGCACCTTACCCGGCTTAAGTTCATCTCCTTGGCCATCCGGAGACCATGGAGTAAGGCCTCGTACTCAGCTGCATTGTTAGTACATGGAAACATAAGCCGGAATACATAACAAAATTTGTCACCTCGAGGGGAAGTTAAAACAACTCCAGCCCCCGAGCCTTCTAGCTGTCTGGACCCGTCAAAGTGAATAGTCCAATATGTGTTATCTGGCTTCTCCTCGGGTGCTTGTAACTCTGTCCAATCATTGATAAAGTCCACCAAGGCCTGAGACTTTATAGCAGTACGTGGCACGCATTTCAAATCATGAGGCCCAAGCTCGATGGCCCACTTGGCGACTCGTCCTGTGGCCTCCCTATTCTGGATGATATCTCCCAAAGGGGCAGAACTTACCACAGTTATAGGATGACTTTGAAAGTATTGCTTCAACTTCCGGTTGGCCATAAAAACTCCGTAAACGAGTTTCTGCCAATGTGGATACATTTGTTTAGACTCAATGAGCACCCCACTGATGTAGTAAACCGGTCGTTGAACCGGATGCTCCTTGCCAGCTTCCTTACGCTCCACCACGATGGCAACACTGACGGCTCGTGAATTGGCAGCCACGTATAACAACAACGGCTCTTTATCAATGGGAGCCGCAAGAACCGGTGGTTCAGACAACTGTCTCTTCAAGTCTTCAAAGGCAGCATCAGCGGCATCACTCTAGACAAAAGTGTCTGTTTTCTTCATAATGGTAAGGCCTTCTCACCTAACCGGCTTATGAACCGGCTTAAAGCGGCAACACGGCCCGCCAATCGCTGAACATCATTGATGCATGCCGGTTTAGCCAGAGGGGTAATTGCCTTAATCTTCTCCGGATTAGCTTCAATGCCTCTGTTTGATACCAGAAAACCCAAAAGTTTGCCTACAGGTACACCAAATACACACTTGGCCGGGTTAAGCATCATTTTATAAACCCGGAGATTATCAAAGGTTTCTCTCAAGTTGGATATTAAGGTTTCCTTCTCTCTGGACTTCACCACGATGTCATCTACATAAGCATGAACATTACACCCGATTTGATCGTGTAGACAGTTCTGCACACATCGCTGATAAGTCGCCTGAGCACTCTTGAGCCCAAACGGCATAGATACAAAACAGAAGGCCCCAAACGGAGTAATGAAAGTCGTCTTCTCCTGGTCCTTAACTGCCATTTTGATCTGATGATAACCAGAGTAAGCATCCAAAAAGCTCAAGCATTCACAACCCGCCGTAGCATCAATGATTTGATCAATACGGGGGAGAGCAAAGGGATCAGCCGGACAAGCCTTGTTTAAGTCTGTGTAGTCCACACACATCCACCAGGTGCCGTTCTTCTTGAGGACAAGCACCGGGTTAGCCAACCACTCCGGGTGAAAAACTTCAATAATAAACCCGGCCGCTAAGAGCCGGGCGACTTCCTCTCCAATAGCTTTCCGTCTCTCTTCGTTATAACGCCGAAGAAACTGCCTGGCCGGCTTATACTTCGGATCAATATTGAGAGTGTGCTCAGCGAGTTCCCTCGGTACACCCGGCATGTCAGAAGGTTTCCATGCAAAGATGTCCCGGTTCTCACGGATGAACTCGATGAGCGTGCTTTCCTATTTGGAATCCAAATTGCTGCTGATGCTGAACTGCTTAGAAGGGTCACCTGGGGTAAAGTTAACAAGCTTTGTCTCGGCAGCCGATTTAAACTTCAACGCCGGGTCGTGCTCTGTAGTTGGTTTCTTCAGGGAGGTCATATCTCCGGGTCAACATTATCTTGATAAAATTTGAGCTCTTCCGCCGCACAGGCAGACTCAGCATAAGTCGCGTCGCCTTCTTCACATTCCAACGCCACCTTCCGACTTCCATGCACAGTGATGGTGCCCTTGTGACCCGGCATCTTGAGCTGCAAATAAACATAACACGGTCGGGCCATGAACTTAGCATAAGCCGACCGCCCAAACAGAGCATGATATGGGCTCCTGATTTTGACCACCTCAAACGTCAACTTCTCAGCCCTGGAGTCATATTCATCTCCGAAGGCCACCTCCAGCTCAATCTTGCCAACTGGGTAAGCCGACTTACCAGGGACCACTCCATGGAAAACAGTGTTGGACGTCCTCAGATTCTTATCAGTTAACCCCATGTGTCAAAAGGTCTCATAATAGAGGATATTGATGCTACTACCTCCGTCCATGAGTACCTTAGTGAATTTATATCCACCAACCTGAGGTGCTACCACCAAGGCCAACTGGCCCGGATTATCGACCCGTGAAGGGTGATCTTCTCTGCTCCATACAATGGGCTGTTCTGACCACCTCAAATAACGAGGAACTGCCGGCTCAACAGAATTCATGGCCCTCTTATGAACCTTCTGGTCGCGTTTGCATAAGCTAGTGGTAAACACGTGGTACTGCCCACTGTTCAACTGCTTCGGATTGCTTTGATAACCCGACTACTACTGCTGCTCCCCTTGACCAGATTGATGTTGATTATAGCCGCCTTGGCGTCCCTGAAAGCTGGAACCTGAACCGCCGCCCGGGCCATGAAAACCGCCAGCCCCTGATCCGCCACCAGACCCATTATTGCCATCAAAGGTGTTGGAATTTTTAAACGCTTTCATGATCGCGCAATCTTTCCACAGGTGTGTGGCAGGCCGCTCCCTGGTGCCGTGTCTCGGGCAGGGCTCATTGAGTAGCTGCTCAAGAGATGGGCCTGACCCACCGGATCGAGGCGGCTTACCCTTACGTCTCTGATTGTTACCTTGCGCATTGGCATTGGCCACAAACTCCGGGTTACCATCCGCCTTACGCTTATTGCCTCCTTGATTCATCGGGTTATGCTGCTGACCCTTTCCATTGCCATTCTTCTTTCCCTTCCCGGTCTTTTCCTCATCAGACGCAGGATCCTTGGTACTATCAGAATCGGCATATTTGACTAAAGCCGCCATCATCATACCCATATCATTGCAATCACGCTTAAGGCGCCCTAGTTTCTACCTTAGCGGCTCAAAACGGCAATTCTTCTCCAACATGAGGACTGCAGAGCCGGCATCCATCTTGTCAGATGAATGTATTATCTCCTTGACCCGGCGTACCCAATGAGTCGTAGATTCATCTTCCTCCCGTTTACAATTTGTCAAGTCCACAATTGACATAGACTGCTTACAGGTGTCTTTGAAATTCTGGATGAAACAGGCTTTCAGTTCTACCCATGAACCACTGGAATTGGGTGGCAAACCCTTCAACCAGGACCGGGTTGTTCCATCTAACATCATGGTGAAGTATTTAGCCATTGTCGCGTCGCTGACTTCCAATAACTCCATGGCCATCTCATAACTTTTGTGATTGTGAGCCCTCATCAAAATATTATATGCCAAAATTGTTGACGTTGGACAAGGAAGACAACTTAATGATTTATGTATATTTATATTCACATAGAAGTCATATTGTCATAGATCCTTTAACATGTGATGCTTGCCCCCTGTCTTTGCTAGCCAAAAATTCCGCACCAAGTAGAAATACTACTTGTGCATCCAAAAACCCTTAAACCCAATTTTTTTTCAAGTGTCCACCATACCTACCTATGGATTGAGCAAGATCCCTCAAGTAAGTTGTCATCAGTGGAAAAAGGCAATAAAAATTGCTTCTAAATATGTGAGATCATTTAGTGTAAGAGAAAATTGAGTGTTGTACGAACTTGGATGACAAAGAATAAAAGTGACAGACTGCATAATAAAGGTTGTCATCTTAAGGGGCAATACAACGTGACGTTCTCTTGCACTAAGGGATTGAACATGCAAACAAATAAGCACATGGCAACCTCGGCTTCCCTCTGCGAAGGGCCTATCTTTTACTTTTATGTATTTACTTTTATGCAAAGAGTCAAAGTTTTCCTTCTATTCCTTTTTTTATTTTTTCTCTTTTGGCAAGCATCATGTGGTGAGGAAAGATCTAGGCACATATGTCCAGTTGAATATAGATAGCATGAGTTATTATTGTTGACATCACCCTTGAGGTGAGTATGTTAGGAGGCGAAACTATGAGCCCCTATCTTTTTAGGTGTCCGGTTGAAACGTTTTGCTCAAGGGTACGAGGTGAGTGTTAGCAATCATAGAAGACTATATGATGATTGTGAAGGAAATATGCCCTAGAGGCAATAATAAAGTTATTATTTTTTTCCTCATATCATGATAAATGTTTATTATTCATGCTAGAATTGTATTAACCGGAAACATGATACATGTGTGAATACATAGACAAACATAACGTCACTAGTATGCCTCTACTTGACTAGCTCATTAATCAAAGAGGGTTATGTTTCCTAACCATAGACATGTGTTGTCATTTGATTAACGGGATCACATCATTAGGAGAATGATGTGATTGACATGACCCATTCCGTTAGCCTAGCACTTGATCATTTAGTATGTTGCTATTGCTTTCTTCATGACTTATACATGTTCCTGTAACTATGAGATTATGCAACTCCCGTTTACTGGAGGAACACTTTGTGTGCTACCAAATGTCACAAAGTAACTGGGTGATTATAAAGGAGCTCTACAGGTGTCTCCAAAGGTACATGTTGGGTTAGCGTATTTTGAGATTAGTTTTTGTCACTCCGATTGTCGGAGAGGTATCTCTGGGCCCTCTCGGTAATGCACATCACTATAAGCCTTGCAAGCAATGTAGCAAATAAGTTAGTTACGGAATGATGCATTACGTAACGAGTAAAGAGACTTGCCAGTAACGAGATTGAACTAGGTATTGGATACCGACGATCGAATCTCGGGAAAGTAACATACCGATGACAAAGGGAACAACGTATGTTGTTATGCGGTTTGACCGATAAAGATCTTCGTAGAATATGTAGGAGCCAATATGAGCATCCAGGTTCCGCTATTGGTTATTGACCGAGAATAGTTCTAGGTCATGTCTACATAGTTCTCGAACCCGTAGGGTCCGCACGCTTAACGTTATGATGAAAGTTTTATTATGAGTTTATAAGTTTTGATGTACCGAAGGTTGTTCGGAGTCCCGGATATGATCACGGACATGACGAGGAGTGTCGAAATGGTCGAGACATAAAGATTGATATATTGGACGACTATATTCGGACACCAGAAGTGTTCCGGGTGTTTTCGGAGAAAACCGAAGTGCCAGAGGGTTACCGGAACCCCCCCCCCCCGGGAGAAGTAATGGGCCTTATGGGCTTTAGTGGAGAGAGAGGGGCAGACAGGATGGGCCGCGCGCCCCCTCCCCCTCTGGTCCAAATTGGACTAGGAGAGGGGGGGCGGCACACCCCTCTTTCCCTCTCCCTCTCCCCCTTCCTTTCCCCCTCCTAGTAGGAGTAGGAAAGAGGGAGTCCTACTCCTACTAGGAGGAGGACTCCTCCTCCTTGGCGCGCCCCCTAGGGCCGGCCGGCCTCCCCCCTTGCTCCTTTATATACGGGGGCAGGGGGGCACCCTAGAACACACAAGTTGATCTATGTGATCGTTCCTTAGCCGTGTGCGGTGCCCCCCTCCACCATATTCCACCTCGGTCATATCGTTGCGGTGCTTAGGCGAAGACCTGCATCGGTAGAACATCATCATCGTCACCACGCCGTCGTGCTGACGGAACTCATCCCCGACACTTTGCTGGATCGGAGTCCGGGGATCGTCATCGAGCTGAACGTGTGCTGAACTCGGAGGTGCCGTACGTTCGGTGCTTGGATCGGTCGGATCGTGAAGACGTATGACTACATCAACCGCGTTGTCATAACGCTTCCGCTTACGGTCTACGAGGGTACGTGGACTATACTCTGCCCTCTCGTTGCTATGCATCACCATGATCTTGCGTGTGCGTAGGATTTTTTTTGAAATTACTACGTTCCCCAACAGTGGTATCAGAGCCAGGTTTTATGCGTAGATGTCATATGCACGAGTAGAACACAAGTGAGTTGTGGGCGATACAAGTCATACTGCTTACCAGCATGTCATACTTTGGCTCAACGGTATTGTGAGATGAAGCGGCCCGGGCCGACATTACGCGTACGCTTACGCGAGACTGGTTTCACCGTTACGAGCACTCGTGCTTAAAGGTGACTGGCGGGTGTCTGTCTCTCTCACTTTAGCTGAATCGAGTGTGGCTACGCCCGGTCCTTGCGAAGGTTAAAACAGCACTAACTTGATAAACTATCATTGTGGTTTTGATGCGTAGGTAAGAACGGTTCTTGCTCAGCCCGTAGCAGTCGCGTAAAATTTGCAACAACAAAGTAGAGGACGTCTAACTTGTTTTTGCAGGGCATGTTGTGATGTGATATGGTCAAGATGTGATGCTATATTTTATTGTATGAGATGATTATGTTTTGTAACCGAAGTTATCGGCAACTGGCAGGAGCCATATGGTTGTCACTTTATTGTATGAAATGCAAACGCCCTGTAATTGCTTTACTTTATCACTAAGCGGTAGCGATAATCGTAGAAGCAATAGATGGCGTAACGACAACGATGCTACGATGGAGATCAAGGTGTCGTGCCGGTGACGATGGTGATCATGACAGTTCTTCGAAGATGGAGATCACAAGCACAAGAAGATGATGACCATATCATATCACTTATATTGATTACATGTGATGTTTATCCTTTATGCATCTTATCTTGCTTTGTTTGATGGTAGCATTTTAAGATGATCTCTCACTAAAATTATCAAGAAGTGTTCTCCCTGAGTATGCACCATTGCGAAAGTTCTTCGTGCTGAGACACCACGTGATGATCGGGTGTGATAGGCTCTACATTCAAATACAACAGGTGCAAAACAGTTGCACACGCGGAATACTCAGGTTAAACTTGACGAGCCTAGCATATAACAGATATGGCCTCGGAACACGGAGACCAAAAGGTCGAACGTGAATCATATAGTAGATATGATCAACATAGTGATGTTCACCATTGAAACTACACCATCTCACGTGATGATCGGACATGGTTTAGTTGATTTGGATCACGTGATCACTTAGATGACTAGAGAGATGTATGTCTAAGTGGGAGTTCTTAAGTAATATGATTAATTGAACTTAAATTTATCATGAACTTAGTACCTGATAGTTTTTTGCTTGTCTATGTTTGTTGTAGATAGATGGCTTGTGTTGTTGTTCCGTTGAATTTTAATGCATTCCTTGAGAAAGCAAAGTTGAAAGATGATGGTAGCAATTACACGGACTGGGTCCGTAACCTGAGGATTATCCTCATTGCTGCACAGAAGAATTACGTCCTAGAAGCACCGCTAGGTGCCAGGCCTGCTGCTGATGCAACTAACGACGTTAAGAACGTCTGGCAGAGCAAAGCTGATGACTACTCGATAGTTCAGTGTGACATGCTTTACGGCTTAGAACCGGGTCTTCAACGACATTTTGAACGTCATGGAGCATATGAGATGTTCCAGGAGTTGAAGTTAATATTTCAAGCAAATGCCCAGATTGAGAGATATGAAGTCTCCAATAAGTTCTATAGCTGCAAGATGGAGGAGAATAGTTCTGTCAGTGAACACATACTCAAAATGTCTGGGTATAATAATCACTTGATTCAACTGGGAGTTAATCTTCCTGATGATAGTGTCATTGACAGAATTCTTCAATCACTGCCACCAAGCTACAAGAGCTTCGTGATGAACTATAATATGCAAGGGATGGACAAGACTATTCCCGAGCTCTTCGCAATGCTAAAAGCCGCGGAGATAGAAATCAAGAAGGAGCATCAAGTGTTGATGGTCAACAAGACCACCAATTTCAAGAAAAAGGGCAAAGGGAAGAAGAAGGGGAACTTCAAGAAGAACAGCAAACAAGTTGCTGCTCAAGAGAAGAAACCCAAGTCTGGTCCTAAGCCTAAGACTGAGTGCTTCTACTGCAAGCAGACTGGACACTGGAAGCGGAACTGCCCCAAGTATTTGGCGGATAAGAAGGATGGCAAAGTGAACAAAGGTATATGTGATATACATGTTATTGATGTGTACCTTACTAATGCTCGCAGTAGTACCTGGGTATTTGATACTGGTTCTGTTGCTAATATTTGCAACTCGAAACAAGGACTACAGATTAAGTGAAATTGGCTAAGGACGAGGTGACGATGCGCGTGGGAAATGGTTCCAAAGTCGATGTGATCGCGGTCGGCACGCTACCTCTACATCTACCATCGGGATTAGTTTTAGACCTAAATAATTGTTATTTGGTGCCAGCGTTGAGCATGAACATTATATCTGGATCTTGTTTGATGCGAGACGGTTATTCACTTAAATCAGAGAATAATGGTTGTTCTATTTATATGAGTAATATCTTTGATGGTCATGCACCCTTGAAGAGTGGTCTATTTTTATTGAATCTCGATAGTAGTGATACACATATTCATAGTGTTGAAGCCAAAAGATGCAGAGTTGATAATGATAGTGCAACTTATTTGTGGCACTGCCATTTAGGTCATATCGGTATAAAGCGCATGAATAAACTCCATACTGATGGACTTTTGGAATCACTTGATTATGAATCACTTGGTACTTGCGAACCGTGCCTCATGGGCAAGATGACTAAAACGCCGTTCTCCAGAACTATGGAGCGAGCAACTGATTTGTTGGAAATCATACATACTGATGTTTGTGGTCCAATGAATGTTGAGGCTCGAGGCGGGTATCATTATTTTCTCACCTTCACAGATGATTTGAGCAGATATGGGTATATCTACTTAATGAAACACAAATCTGAAACATTTGAAAAGTTCAAAGAATTTCAGAGTGAAGTGGAAAATCATCGTAACAAGAAAATAAAATTTCTACGATCCGATTGTGGAGGAGAATATTTGAGTTACGAGTTTGGTTTACATTTGAAACAATGCGGAATAGTTTCGCAACTCACGCCACCCGGAACACCACAACGAAATGGTGTGTCCGAACGTCGTAATCGTACTTTACTAGATATGGTGCGATCTATGATGTCTCTTACTAATTTACCGCTATCATTTTGGGGTTATGCTTTAGGGACGGCCGCATTCACGTTAAATAGGGCACCATCAAAATCCGTTGAGACGACGCCTCATGAACTGTGGTTTGGCAAGAAACCAAAGTTGTCGTTTCTTAAAGTTTGGGGTTGCGATGCTTATGTAAAGAAACTTCAACCAGATAAGCTCGAACCCAAATCGGAGAAATGTGTCTTCATAGGATACCCAAAAGAGACTGTTGGGTACACCTTCTATCACAGATCTGAGGGCAAGATTTTTGTTGCTAAATTCGGATCCTTTCTAGAGAAGGAGTTTCTCTCAAAAGAAGTGTGGGAGGAAAGTAGAACTTGATGAGGTAACTGTACCTGCTCCCTTATTGGAAAGTAGTTCATCACAAGAACCGGTTCATGTGACAACTACACAAATTAGTGAGGAAGCTAATGATATTGATCATGAAACTTCAAATCAAGTTTCTACTGAACCTCGTAGGTCTACCAGAGTAATATCCGCACCAGAGTGGTAAGGTAATCCTATTCTAGAGGTCATGTTACTTGACCATGACGAACCTACGAACTATGAGGAAGCGATGATGAGCCCAGATTCCGCAAAATGGCTAGAGGCCATGAAATCTGAGATGGGATCCATGTATGAGAACAAAGTATGGACTTTGGTTGACTTGCCCGATGATCGGCAAGCCATTGAGAATAAATGGATTTTTAAGAAGAAGACTGCCGCTGATGGTAATGTAACTGTCTATAAAGCTCGACTTGTTGCGAAAGGTTTTCGACAAGTTCAAGGGGTTGACTACAATGAGACTTTCTCACCCGTAGTGATGCTTAAGTCTGTCCGAATCATGTTAGCAATTGCTACATTTTATGATTATGAAATTTGGCAAATGGATGTCAAAACTGCATTCTTGAATGGATTTCTAGAAGAAGAGTTGTATATGATGCAACCAGAAGGTTTTGTTGATCCAAAAGGTGCTAACAAAGTGTGCAAGCTCCAGCGATCCATTTATGGACTGGTGCAAGCATCTCGGAGTTGGAATAAACACTTTGATAGTGTGATCAAGGCATATGGTTTTATACAGACTTTTGGAGAAGCCTGTATTTACAAGAAAGTGAGTGGGAGCTCTGTAACATTTCTGATATTATATGTAGATGACATATTATTAATTGGAAATGATATAGAATTTCTAGATAGCATAAAGGGATACTTGAATAAAAGTTTTTCTATGAAAGACCTCGGTGAAGCTGCTTACATATTGGGCATCAAGATTTATAGAGATAGATCAAGACGCTTAATAGGACTTTCACAAAGAACATACCTTGATAAAGTTTTGAAAAAGTTCAAAATGGATCGGGCAAAGAAAGGGTTCTTGCCCGTACTACAAGGTGTGAAGTTGAGTCAGACTCAATGCCCGACCACAGCAGAAGATAGAGAGAAAATGAAAGATGTTCCCTATGCTTCAGCCATAGGCACTATCATGTATGCAATGTTGTGTACCAGACCTGACGTGTGCTTAGCAATAAGCTTGGCAGGAAGGTACCAAAGTAATCCAGGAGTGGATCACTGGACAGCGGTCAAGAACATCCTGAAATACCTGAAACGGACTAAGGATATGTTTCTCGTATATGGAGGTGACAAAGAGCTAGTCGTAAATGGTTACGCCGATGCAAGCTTTGACACTGATCCGGATGATTCTAAATCGCAAACCGGATACGTGTTTTTATTAAACGGTGGAGTTGTAAGTTGGTGCGGTTCTAAACAAAGCGCCATGGCGGGATCTACATGTGAAGCGGAATACATAGCTGCTTCGGAAGCAGCAAATGAAGGAGTCTAGATGAAGGAGTTCATTTCTAATCTAGGTGTCATACCTAGTGCATCGGGACCAATGAAGATCTTTTGTGACAATACTGGTGCAATTGCCTTGGCAAAGGAATCCAGATTTCACAAGAGGACCAAGCACACCAAGAGACGCTTCAATTCCATCCGGGACCAAGTCCAGGTGGGAGACATAGAGATTTGCAAGATACATACGGATCTGAATGTTGCAGACCCGTTGACTAAGCCTCTTCCACGAGCAAAACATGATCAGCACCAAGACTCCATGGGTGTTAGAATCATTACTATGTAATCTAGATTATTGACTCTAGTGCAAGTGGGAGACTGAAGGAAATATGCCCTAGAGGCAATAATAAAGTTATTATTTATTTCCTCATATCATGATAAATATTTATTATTCATGCTAGAATTGTATTAACCGGAAACATGATACATGTGTGAATACATAGACAAACATAACGTCACTAGTATGCCTCTACTTGACTAGCTCATTAATCAAAGATGGTTATGTTTCCTAACCATAGACATGTGTTGTCATTTGATTAACGGGATCACATCATTAGGAGAATGATGTGATTGACATGACCCATTCCGTTAGCCTAGCACTTGATCGTTTAGTATGTTGCTATTGCTTTCTTCATGACTTATACATGTTCCTGTAACTATGAGATTATGCAACTCCCGTTTACCGGAGGAACACTTTGTGTGCTACCAAACGTCACAACGTAACTGGGTGATTATAAAGGAGCTCTACAGGTGTCTCCAAAGGTACATGTTGGGTTGGCGTATATCGAGATTAGGTTTTGTCACTCCGATTGTCAGAGAGGTATCTCTGGGCCCTCTCGGTAATGCACATCACTATAAGCCTTGCAAGCAATGTAGCTAATAAGTTAGTTACGGAATGATGCATTACGTAACGAGTAAAGAGACTTGCCGGTAACGAGATTGAACTAGGTATTGGATACCGACGATCGAATCTCGGGCAAGTAACATACCGATGACAAAGGGAACAACGTATGTTGTTATGTGCTTTGACCGATAAAGATCTTCGTAGAATATGTAGGAGCCAATATGAGCATCCAGGTTCCGCTATTGGTTATTGACAGAGAATAGGTCTAGGTCATGTCTACATAGTTCTCAAACCCGTAGGGTCCGCACACTTAACGTTACGATGACAGTTTTATTATGAGTTTATAAGTTTTGATGTACCGAAGGTTGTTCGGAGTCCCGGATATGATCACAGACATGACGAGGAGTCTCGAAATGGTCGAGACATAAAGATTGATATATTGGACGACTATATTCGGACACCGGAAGTGTTCCGGGTGTTTTCGGAGAAAACCGGAGTGCCGGAGGGTTA